>NW_027478789.1:300000-543087 GCF_051014685.1 Ptiloglossa arizonensis | reverse complement strand
AAACTGCCACATCTCGCGAACGGATCGACCAATCCGCAAAATTTCTGTTGCATCTGAAGTAGAAACTCGCCCGATTACAACGGTATGTGTAGTTTTCCCCTAGGCCGTTCCAGTTATCAGTTTCGAGCATCAGAACTGCGAAATTTTGAGTTTCTCAAGCGTTTCTTACTTCCAAACTGTCACATCTCGCGAACGGATCGACCAATCCGCAAAATTTCTGTTGCATCTGAAAGTAGAAACTCGCCCGATTACAACGGTATGCGCTCTTTGCCTCTAGGCCGTTCTAGTTATTCGTGACGAGCATCAGAACTGCGAAAATTTTGAGTTTCTCAAGCGTTTCTTACCTCCAAACTGCCATATCTCGCGAACGGATTGACCAATCCGCAAAATTTCTGTTGCATCTGAAAGTAGAAAACTCGCCCGATTACAACGGTATGTGTAGTTTTCCCCTAGACCGTTCCAGTTATTCATTTCGAGCATCAGAACTGCGAAAATTTTGAGTTTCTAAAGCGTTCCTTATATCAAACTGCCATATCTCGCGAACGGATTGATCAATCCGCAAATTTCTGTTGCATCTGAAGGTAGAAACTCGCCCGTTACAACGGTATGTGTAGTTTTCCCCTAGGCCGTTCTAGTTATTCGTGTCGAGCATCAGAACTGCGAAAATTTTGAGTTTCTCAAGCGTTTCTTAATTCCAAACTGCCACATCTCGCGAACGGATCGACCAATCCGCAAAATTTCTGTTGCATCTGAAAGTAGAAACTCGCCCGATTACAACGGTATGCGTACTTCTCCCCTAGGCCGTTCTAGTCATTCGTTTCGAGCATCAGAACTGCGAAAATTTTGAGTTTCTCAAGCGTTTCTTATGTCCAAACTGCCATATCTCGCGAACGGATTGACAAATCCGCAAAATTTCTGTGGCATTTGAAAGTAGAAACTCGCCGATTACAACGGTATGCGTACTTTTCCCTAGGCGGTTCTAGTTATTCGTTTCGAGCATCAGAACTGCGAAAATTTTGAGTTTCTCAAGCGTTTCTTACCTCCAAACTGCCATATCTCGCGAACGGATTGACCAATCCGCAAAATTTCTGTTGCATCTGAAAGTAGAAACTCGCCGATTACAACGGTATGTGTAGTTCTCCCCTAGGCCGTTCTAGTTATTCGTTTCGAGCATCAGAACTACGAAATTTGAGTTTCTCAAGCGTTTCTTAATTCCAAACTGCCACATCTCGCGAACGGATCGACCAATCCGCAAAATTTCTGTTGCATCTGAAAGAGAAACTCGCCCGATTACAACGGTATGCGTACTCTCCCCTAGGCCGTTCTAGTCATTCGTTTCGAGCATCAGAACTGCGAAAATTTTGAGTTTCTCAAGCGTTTCTTATCTCCAAACTGCCATATCTCGCGAACGGATTGACCATTCCGCAAAATTTCTGTTGCATCTGAAAGTAGAAACTCGCCGATTACAACGGTATGTGTAGTTTTCCCCTAGACCGTTCCAGTTATTCGTTTCGAGCATCAGAACTGCGAAAATTTTGAGTTTCTAAAGCGTTCCTTATATCCAAACTCCATATCTCGCGAACGGATTGATCAATCCGCAAAATTTTCTGTTGCATCTGAATGTAGAAACTCGCCCGATTACAACGGTACGTGTAGTTTTCCCCTAGGCCGTTCTAGTTATTCGTGTCGAGCATCAGAACTGCGAAAATTTTGAGTTTCTCAAGCGTTTCTAATTCCAAACTGCCACATCTCGCGAACGGATCGACCAATCCGCAAAATTTCTGTTGCATCTGAAAGTAGAAACTCGCCCGTTACAACGGTATGCGTACTTCTCCCTAGGCCGTTCTAGTCATTCGTTTTCGAGCATCAGAACTGCGAAAATTTGAGTTTCTCAAGCGATTCTTATCTCCAAACTGCCATATCTCGCGAACGGATTGACCATTCCGCAAAATTTGTGTTGCATCTGAAAGTAGAAACTCGCCGATTACAACGGTATGTGTAGTTTTCCCCTAGGCCGTTCTATTTATTCGTGTCGAGCATCAGAACTGCGAAAATTTTGAGTTTCTCAAGCGTTTCTTACCTCCAAACTGCATATCTCGCGAACGGATTGACCAATCCGCAAAATTTCTGTTGCATTTGAAAGTAGAAACTCGCCCGATTACAACGGTTTGCGCACTTTTCCCCTAGGCGGTTCTAGTTATTCGTTTCGAGCATCAAACTGCGAAATTTTGAGTTTCTCAAGCGTTTCTTACCTCCAAACTGCCATATCTCGCGAACGAATTGACCAATCCGCAAAATTTCTGTTGCATCTGAAAGTAGAAACTCGCCCGATTACAACGTATGCGCACTTTTCCCTTAGGCGGTTCTAGTTATTCGTTTCGAGCATCAGAACTGCGAAATTTTGAGTTTCTCAAGCGTTTCTTACCTCCAAACTGCCATATCTCGCGAACGGATTGACCAATCCGCAAAATTTCTGTTGCATCTGAAAGTAGAAACTCGCCCGATTACAACGGTATGTGTATTCTCCCCTAGGCCGGTCTAGTCATTCGTTCGAGCATCAGAACTGCGAACTTTTGAGTTTCTCAAGCGTTTCTTAATTCCAAACTGCCACATCTCGCGAACGGATCGACCAATCCGCAAAATTCTGTTGCACCTGAAAGTAGAAACTCGCCCGATTACAACGGTATGTGTAGTTTTTCCCTAGGCCGTTCCAGTTATTCGTTTCGAGCATCAGAACTGCGAAAATTTTGATTCTCAAGCGTTTCTTACTTCCAACTGTCACATCGCATCTCGCGAACGGATCGACCAATCCGCAAAATTTTCTGTTGCATCTGAAAGTAGAAACTCGCCCGATTACAACGGTATGCGCTCTTCTGCTCTAGGCCGTTCTAGTTATTCGTGACGAGCATCAGAACTGCGAAAATTTTGAGTTTCTCAGCGTTTCTTACCTCCAAACTGCCATATCTCGCGAACGGATTGACCAATCCGCAAAATTTCTGTTGCATCTGAAAGTAGAAACTCGCCCGTTAACGGTATGTGTAGTTTTCCCTAGACCGTTCCAGTTATTCGTTTCGAGCATCAGAACTGCGAAAATTTTGAGTTTCTAAAGCGTTCCTTATATCAAACTGCATATCTCGCGAACGGATTGATCAATCCGCAAAATTTCTGTTGCATCTGAAAGTAGAAACTCGCCCGATTACAACGGTATGTGTAGTTTTCCCCTAGGCCGTCTAGTTATTCGTGTCGAGCATCAGAAACTGCGAAAATTTTGAGTTTCTCAAGCGTTTTTATCTCCAAACTGCCATATCTCGCGAACGGATTGACCAATCCGCAAATTTCTGTTGCATTTGAAAGTAGAAACTCGCCCGATTACAACGATATGCGCACTTTTCCCCTAGGCGGTTCTAGTTATTCGTTTCGAGCATCAGAACTGCGAAAAATTTTGAGTTTCTCAAGCGTTTCTTACCTTCAAACTGCCATATCTCGCGAACGGATTGACCAATCCGCAAAATTTCTATTGCATCTGAAAGTAGAAACTCGCCGATTACAACGGTATGCGCACTTTTTCCTAGGCGGTTCTAGTTATTCGTGTCGAGCATCAGAACTGCGAAAATTTTGAGTTTCTCAAGCGTTTCTTACTCCAAACTGCCATATCTGCGAACGGATTGACCAAGCCGCAAAATTTCTGTTGCATCTGAAAGTAGAAACTCGCCCGATTACAACGGCATGTGTAGTTCTCCCCTAGGCCGTTCTAGTTATTCGTTTCGAGCATCAGAACTGCGAAAATTTTGAGTTTTTCAAGCGTTTCTTAATTCCAAACTGCCACATCTCGCGAACGGATCGACCAATCCGCAAATTTCTGTTGCATCTTGAAAGTAGAAACTCGCCCGATTACAACGGTATGCGTACTTCTCCCCTAGGCCGTTCTAGTCATTCGTTTCGAGCATCAGAACTGCGAAAATTTTGAGTTTCTCAAGCGTTTCTTATCTCCAAACTGCCATATCTCGCGAACGGATTGACCAATCCGCAAAATTTCTGTTGCATCTGAAAGTAGAAACTCGCCCGATTACAACGGTATGTGTAGTTTTTCCCCTGCGTTCTAGTTATTCGTTTCGAGCATCAGAACTGCGAAAATTTTGAGTTTCTCAAGCGTTTCTTACCTCCAAACTGCCATATCTCGCGAACGGATTGACCAATCCGCAAAATTTCTATTGCATCTGAAAGTAGAAACTCGCCCGATACAACGGTATGCGCACTTTTCCCCTAGGCGGTTCTAGTATCGTTTCGAGCATCAGAACTGCAAAAATTTTGAGTTTCTCAAGCGTTTCTTACCTCCAAACTGCCATATCTCGCGCGAACGGATTGACCAATCCGCAAAATTTCTGTTGCATCTGAAAGTAGAAGCTCGCCCGATTACAACGGTATGTGTAGTTTCCCCTAGGCCGTTCTAGTTATTCGTTTCGAGCATCAGAACTGCGAAACTTTTGAGTTTCTCAAGCGTTTCTTAATTCCAAACTGCCACATCTCGCGAACGGATCGACCAATCCGCAAAATTTCTGTTGCATCTGAAAGTAGAAACTCGCCCGATTACAACGGTATGTGTGTTTTCCCCTAGGCCGTTCCAGTTATCGTTTCGAGCATCAAACTGCGAAAATATTTTGAGTTTCTCAAGCGTTTCTTACTTCCAAACTGTCACATCTCGCGAACGGATCGACCAATCCGCAAAATTTCTGTTGCATCTGAAAGTAGAAAACTCGCCCGATTACAACGGTATGCGCTCTTGCCTCTAGGCCGTTCTAGTTATTTCGTGACGAGCATCAGAACTGCGAAAATTTTGAGTTTCTCAAGCGTTTCTTACTCCAAACTGCCATATCTCGCGAACGGATTGACCAATCCGCAAAATTTCTGTTGCATCTGAAAGTAGAAACTCGATTACAACGGTATGTGTAGTTTTCCCTAGACCGTTCCAGTTATTCATTTCGAGCATCAGAACTGCGAAAATTTTGAGTTTCTAAAGCGTTCCTTATATCCAAACTGCCATATCTCGCGAACGGATTGATCAATCCGCAAAATTTCTGTTGCATCTGAAGTAGAAACTCGCCCGATTACAACGGTATGTGTAGTTTTCCCCTAGACCGTTCCAGTTATTCGTTTCGAGCATCAGAACTGCGAAAATTTTGAGTTTCTAAAGCGTTCCTTATATCCAAACTGCCATATCTCGCGAACGGATTGATCAATCCGCAAAATTTCTGTTGCATCTGAAAGTAGAAACTCGCCCGATTACAACGGTATGTGTAGTTTTCCCCTAGGCCGTTCTAGTTATTCGTGTCGAGCATCAGAACTGCGAAAATTTTGAGTTTCTCAAGCGTTTCTTACCTCCAAACTGCCATATCTCGCGAACGGATTGACCAATCCGCAAAATTTCTGTTGCATTTGAAAGTAGAAACTCGCCCGATTACAACGATATGCGCACTTTTCCCCTAGGCGGTTCTAGTTATTCGTTTCGAGCATCAGAACTGCGAAAATTTTGAGTTTCTCAAGCGTTTCTTACCTTCAAACTGCCATATCTCGCGAACGGATTGACCAATCCGCAAAATTTCTATTGCATCTGAAAGTAGAAACTCGCCCGATTACAACGGTATGCGCACTTTTCCCCTAGGCGGTTCTAGTTATTCGTGTCGAGCATCAGAACTGCGAAAATTTTGAGTTTCTCAAGCGTTTCTTACCTCCAAACTGCCATATCTCGCGAACGGATTGACCAAGCCGCAAAATTTCTGTTGCATCTGAAAGTAGAAACTCGCCCGATTACAACGGCATGTGTAGTTCTCCCCTAGGCCGTTCTAGTTATTCGTTTCGAGCATCAGAACTGCGAAAATTTTGAGTTTTTCAAGCGTTTCTTAATTCCAAACTGCCACATCTCGCAAACGGATCGACCAATCCGCAAAATTTCTGTTGCATCTGAAAGTAGAAACTCGCCCGATTACAACGGTATGCGTACTTCTCCCCTAGGCCGTTCTAGTCATTCGTTTCGAGCATCAGAACTGCGAAAATTTTGAGTTTCTCAAGCGTTTCTTATCTCCAAACTGCCATATCTCGCGAACGGATTGACCAATCCGCAAAATTTCTGTTGCATCTGAAAGTAGAAACTCGCCCGATTACAACGGTATGTGTAGTTTTCCCCTAGGCCGTTCTAGTTATTCGTGTCGAGCATCAGAACTGCGAAAATTTTGAGTTTCTCAAGCGTTTCTTACCTCCAAACTGCCATATCTCGCGAACGGATTGACCAATCCGCAAAATTTCTGTTGCATTTGAAAGTAGAAACTCGCCCGATTACAACGGTATGCGCACTTTTCCCCTAGGCGGTTCTAGTTATTCGTTTCGAGCATCAGAACTGCGAAAATTTTGAGTTTCTCAAGCGTTTCTTACCTCCAAACTGCCATATCTCGCGAACGGATTGACCAATCCGCAAAATTTCTATTGCATCTGAAAGTAGAAACTCGCCCGA
The DNA here is from genome assembly GCF_051014685.1 of Ptiloglossa arizonensis. Taxonomy (NCBI): domain Eukaryota; kingdom Metazoa; phylum Arthropoda; class Insecta; order Hymenoptera; family Colletidae; genus Ptiloglossa; species Ptiloglossa arizonensis. The sequence continues at coordinate 536,582 of NW_027478789.1, read as the reverse complement.
TTACAACGGTATGCGCACTTTTCCCCTAGGCGGTTCTAGTTATTCGTTTCGAGCATCAGAACTGCAAAAATTTTGAGTTTCTCAAGCGTTTCTTACCTCCAAACTGCCATATCTCGCGAACGGATTGACCAATCCGCAAAATTTCTGTTGCATCTGAAAGTAGAAGCTCGCCCGATTACAACGGTATGTGTAGTTCTCCCCTAGGCCGTTCTAGTTATTCGTTTCGAGCATCAGAACTGCGAAACTTTTGAGTTTCTCAAGCGTTTCTTAATTCCAAACTGCCACATCTCGCGAACGGATCGACCAATCCGCAAAATTTCTGTTGCATCTGAAAGTAGAAACTCGCCCGATTACAACGGTATGTGTAGTTTTCCCCTAGGCCGTTCCAGTTATCAGTTTCGAGCATCAGAACTGCGAAAATTTTGAGTTTCTCAAGCGTTTCTTACTTCCAAACTGTCACATCTCGCGAACGGATCGACCAATCCGCAAAATTTCTGTTGCATCTGAAAGTAGAAACTCGCCCGATTACAACGGTATGCGCTCTTTGCCTCTAGGCCGTTCTAGTTATTCGTGACGAGCATCAGAACTGCGAAAATTTTGAGTTTCTCAAGCGTTTCTTACCTCCAAACTGCCATATCTCGCGAACGGATTGACCAATCCGCAAAATTTCTGTTGCATCTGAAAGTAGAAACTCGCCCGATTACAACGGTATGTGTAGTTTTCCCCTAGACCGTTCCAGTTATTCATTTCGAGCATCAGAACTGCGAAAATTTTGAGTTTCTAAAGCGTTCCTTATATCCAAACTGCCATATCTCGCGAACGGATTGATCAATCCGCAAAATTTCTGTTGCATCTGAAGGTAGAAACTCGCCCGATTACAACGGTATGTGTAGTTTTCCCCTAGGCCGTTCTAGTTATTCGTGTCGAGCATCAGAACTGCGAAAATTTTGAGTTTCTCAAGCGTTTCTTACCTCCAAACTGCCATATCTCGCGAACGGATTGACCAATCCGCAAAATTTCTGTTGCATTTGAAAGTAGAAACTCGCCCGATTACAACGGTATGCGCACTTTTCCCCTAGGCGGTTCTAGTTATTCGTTTCGAGCATCAGAACTGCGAAAATTTTGAGTTTCTCAAGCGTTTCTTACCTTCAAACTGCCATATCTCGCGAACGGATTGACCAATCCGCAAAATTTCTATTGCATCTGAAAGTAGAAACTCGCCCGATTACAACGGTATGCGCACTTTTCCCCTAGGCGGTTCTAGTTATTCGTTTCGAGCATCAGAACTGCGAAAATTTTGAGTTTCTCAAGCGTTTCTTACCTCCAAACTGCCATATCTCGCGAACGGATTGACCAATCCGCAAAATTTCTGTTGCATCTGAAAGTAGAAACTCGCCCGATTACAACGGCATGTGTAGTTCTCCCCTAGGCCGTTCTAGTTATTCGTTTCGAGCATCAGAACTGCGAAAATTTTGAGTTTTTCAAGCGTTTCTTAATTCCAAACTGCCACATCTCGCGAACGGATCGACCAATCCGCAAAATTTCTGTTGCATCTGAAAGTAGAAACTCGCCCGATTACAACGGTATGCGTACTTCTCCCCTAGGCCGTTCTAGTCATTCGTTTCGAGCATCAGAACTGCGAAAATTTTGAGTTTCTCAAGCGTTTCTTATCTCCAAACTGCCATATCTCGCGAACGGATTGACCAATCCGCAAAATTTCTGTTGCATCTGAAAGTAGAAACTCGCCCGATTACAACGGTATGCGTAGTTTTCCCCTAGGCCGTTCCAGTTATTCGTGTCGAGCATCAGAACTGCGAAAATTTTGAGTTTCTCAAGCGTTTCTTACCTCCAAACTGCCATATCTCGCGAACGGATTGACCAATCCGCAAAATTTCTGTTGCATCTGAAAGTAGAAACTCGCCCGATTACAGCGGCATGTGTAGTTCTCCCCTAGGCCGTTCTAGTTATTCGTTTCGAGCATCAGAACTGCGAAAATTTTGAGTTTTTCAAGCGTTTCTTAATTCCAAACTGCCACATCTCGCGAACGGATCGACCAATCCGCAAAATTTCTGTTGCATCTGAAAGTAGAAACTCGCCCGATTACAACGGTATGCGTACTTCTCCCCTAGGCCGTTCTAGTCATTCGTTTCGAGCATCAGAACTGAGAAAATTTTGAGTTTCTCAAGCGTTTCTTATCTCCAAACTGCCATATCTCGCGAACGGATTGACCAATCCGCAAAATTTCTGTTGCATCTGAAAGTAGAAACTCGCCCGATTACAACGGTATGTGTAGTTTTCCCCTAGGCCGTTCTAGTTATTCGTGTCGAGCATCAGAACTGCGAAAATTTTGAGTTTCTCAAGCGTTTCTTACCTCCAAACTGCCATATCTCGCGAACGGATTGACCAATCCGCAAAATTTCTGTTGCATTTGAAAGTAGAAACTCGCCCGATTACAACGGTATGCGCACTTTTCCCCTAGGCGGTTCTAGTTATTCGTGTCGAGCATCAGAACTGCGAAAATTTTGAGTTTCTCAAGCGTTTCTTACCTCCAAACTGCCATATCTCGTGAACGGATTGACCAATCCGCAAAATTTCTGTTGCATCTGAAAGTAGAAACTCGCCCGATTACAACGGCATGTGTAGTTCTCCCCTAGGCCGTTCTAGTTATTCGTTTCGAGCATCAGAACTGCGAAAATTTTGAGTTTTTCAAGCGTTTCTTAATTCCAAACTGCCATATCTCGCGAACGGATTGACCAATCCGCAAAATTTCTGTTGCATTTGAAAGTAGAAACTCGCCCGATTACAACGGTATGTGTAGTTTTCCCCTAGGCCGTTCCAGTTATTCGTTTCGAGCATCAGAACTGCGTAAATTTTGAGTTTCTCAAGCGTTTCTTACTTCCAAACTGTCACATCTCGCGAACGGATCGACCAATCCGCAAAATTTCTGTTGCATCTGAAAGTAGAAACTCGCCCGATTACAACGGTATGCGCTCTTTGCCTCTAGGCCGTTCTAGTTATTCGTGACGAGCATCAGAACTGCGAAAATTTTGAGTTTCTCAAGCGTTTCTTACCTCCAAACTGCCATATCTCGCGAACGGATTGACCAATCCGCAAAATTTCTGTTGCATCTGAAAGTAGAAACTCGCCCGATTACAACGGTATGTGTAGTTTTCCCCTAGACCGTTCCAGTTATTCGTTTCGAGCATCAGAACTGCGAAAATTTTGAGTTTCTAAAGCGTTCCTTATATCCAAACTGCCATATCTCGCGAACGGATTGATCAATCCGCAAAATTTCTGTTGCATCTGAAGGTAGAAACTCGCCCGATTACAACGGTATGTGTAGTTTTCCCCTAGGCCGTTCTAGTTATTCGTGTCGAGCATCAGAACTGCGAAAATTTTGAGTTTCTCAAGCGTTTCTTACCTCCAAACTGCCATATCTCGCGAACGGATTGACCAATCCGCAAAATTTCTGTTGCATTTGAAAGTAGAAACTCGCCCGATTACAACGGTATGCGCACTTTTCCCCTAGGCGGTTCTAGTTATTCGTTTCGAGCATCAGAACTGCGAAAATTTTGAGTTTCTCAAGCGTTTCTTACCTTCAAACTGCCATATCTCGCGAAAGGATTGACCAATCCGCAAAATTTCTATTGCATCTGAAAGTAGAAACTCGCCCGATTACAACGGTATGCGCACTTTTCCCCTAGGCGGTTCTAGTTATTCGTTTCGAGCATCAGAACTGCGAAAATTTTGAGTTTCTCAAGCGTTTCTTACCTCCAAACTGCCATATCTCGCGAACGGATTGACCAATCCGCAAAATTTCTGTTGCATCTGAAAGTAGAAACTCGCCCGATTACAACGGCATGTGTAGTTCTCCCCTAGGCCGTTCTAGTTATTCGTTTCGAGCATCAGAACTGCGAAAATTTTGAGTTTTTCAAGCGTTTCTTAATTCCAAACTGCCACATCTCGCGAACGGATCGACCAATCCGCAAAATTTCTGTTGCATCTGAAAGTAGAAACTCGCCCGATTACAACGGTATGCGCTCTTTGCCTCTAGGCCGTTCTAGTTATTCGTGACGAGCATCAGAACTGCGATAATTTTGAGTTTCTCAAGCGTTTCTTACCTCCAAACTGCCATATCTCGCGAACGGATTGACCAATCCGCAAAATTTCTGTTGCATCTGAAAGTAGAAACTCGCCCGATTACAACGGTATGTGTAGTTTTCCCCTAGACCGTTCCAGTTATTCGTTTCGAGCATCAGAACTGCGAAAATTTTGAGTTTCTAAAGCGTTCCTTATATCCAAACTGCCATATCTCGCGAACGGATTGATCAATCCGCAAAATTTCTGTTGCATCTGAAGGTAGAAACTCGCCCGATTACAACGGTATGTGTAGTTTTCCCCTAGGCCGTTCTAGTTATTCGTGTCGAGCATCAGAACTGCGAAAATTTTGAGTTTCTCAAGCGTTTCTTACCTCCAAACTGCCATATCTCGCGAACGGATTGACCAATCCGCAAAATTTCTGTTGCATTTGAAAGTAGAAACTCGCCCGATTACAACGGTATGCGCACTTTTCCCCTAGGCGGTTCTAGTTATTCGTTTCGAGCATCAGAACTGCGAAAATTTTGAGTTTCTCAAGCGTTTCTTACCTTCAAACTGCCATATCTCGCGAACGGATTGACCAATCCGCAAAATTTCTATTGCATCTGAAAGTAGAAACTCGCCCGATTACAACGGTATGCGCACTTTTCCCCTAGGCGGTTCTAGTTATTCGTTTCGAGCATCAGAACTGCGAAAATTTTGAGTTTCTCAAGCGTTTCTTACCTCCAAACTGCCATATCACGCGAACGGATTGACCAATCCGCAAAATTTCTGTTGCATCTGAAAGTAGAAACTCGCCCGATTACAACGGCATGTGTAGTTCTCCCCTAGGCCGTTCTAGTTATTCGTTTCGAGCATCAGAACTGCGAAAATTTTGAGTTTTTCAAGCGTTTCTTAATTCCAAACTGCCACATCTCGCGAACGGATCGACCAATCCGCAAAATTTCTGTTGCATCTGAAAGTAGAAACTCGCCCGATTACAACGGTATGCGTACTTCTCCCCTAGGCCGTTCTAATCATTCGTTTCGAGCATCAGAACTGCGAAAATTTTGAGTTTCTCAAGCGTTTCTTATCTCCAAACTGCCATATCTCGCGAACGGATTGACCAATCCGCAAAATTTCTGTTGCATCTGAAAGTAGAAACTCGCCCGATTACAACGGTATGTGTAGTTTTCCCCTAGGCCGTTCTAGTTATTCGTGTCGAGCATCAGAACTGCGAAAATTTTGAGTTTCTCAAGCGTTTCTTACCTCCAAACTGCCATATCTCGCGAACGGATTGACCAATCCGCAAAATTTCTGTTGCATTTGAAAGTAGAAACTCGCCCGATTACAACGGTATGCGCACTTTTCCCCTAGGCGGTTCTAGTTATTCGTTTCGAGCATCAGAACTGCGAAAATTTTGAGTTTCTCAAGCGTTTCTTACTTCCAAACTGTCACATCTCGCGAACGGATCGACCAATCCGCAAAATTTCTGTTGCATCTGAAAGTAGAAACTCGCCCGATTACAACGGTATGCGCTCTTTGCCTCTAGGCCGTTCTAGTTATTCGTGACGAGCATCAGAACTGCGAAAATTTTGAGTTTCTCAAGCGTTTCTTACCTCCAAACTGCCATATCTCGCGAACGGATTGACCAATCCGCAAAATTTCTGTTGCATCTGAAAGTAGAAACTCGCCCGATTACAACGGTATGTGTAGTTTTCCCCTAGACCGTTCCAGTTATTCGTTTCGAGCATCAGAACTGCGAAAATTTTGAGTTTCTAAAGCATTCCTTATATCCAAACTGCCATATCTCGCGAACGGATTGATCAATCCGCAAAATTTCTGTTGCATCTGAAAGTAGAAACTCGCCCGTTTACAACGGTATGTGTAGTTTTCCCCTAGGCCGTTCTAGTTATTCGTGTCGAGCATCAGAACTGCGAAAATTTTGAGTTTCTCAAGCGTTTCTTACCTCCAAACTGCCATATCTCGCGAACGGATTGACCAATCCGCAAAATTTCTGTTGCATCTGAAAGTAGAAACTCGCCCGATTACAACGGCATGTGTAGTTCTCCCCTAGGCCGTTCTAGTTATTCGTTTCGAGCATCAGAACTGCGAAAATTTTGAGTTTCTCAAGCGTTTCTTATCTCCAAACTGCCATATCTCGCGAACGGATTGACCAATCCGCAAAATTTCTGTTGCATCTGAAAGTAGAAACTCGCCCGATTACAACGGTATGCGCACTTTTCCCCTAGGCGGTTCTAGTTATTCGTTTCGAGCATCAGAACTGCGAAAATTTTGAGTTTCTCAAGCGTTTCTTACCTCCAAACTGCCATATCTCGCGAACGGATTGACCAATCCGCAAAATTTCTGTTGCATCTGAAAGTAGAAACTCGCCCGATTACAACGGCATGTGTAGTTCTCCCCTAGGCCGTTCTAGTTATTCGTTTCGAGCATCAGAACTGCGAAAATTTTGAGTTTTTCAAGCGTTTCTTAATTCCAAACTGCCACATCTCGCGAACGGATCGACCAATCCGCAAAATTTCTGTTGCATCTGAAAGTAGAAACTCGCCCGATTACAACGGTATGCGTACTTCTCCCCTAGGCCGTTCTAGTCATTCGTTTCGAGCATCAGAACTGCGAAAATTTTGAGTTTCTCAAGCGTTTCTTATCTCCAAACTGCCATATCTCGCGAACGGATTGACCAATCCGCAAAATTTCTGTTGCATCTGAAAGTAGAAACTCGCCCGATTACAACGGTATGTGTAGTTTTCCCCTAGGCCGTTCTAGTTATTCGTGTCGAGCATCAGAACTGCGAAACTTTTGAGTTTCTCAAGCGTTTCTTAATTCCAAACTGCCACATCTCGCGAACGGATCGACCAATCCGCAAAATTTCTGTTGCATCTGAAAGTAGAAACTCGCCCGATTACAACGGTATGTGTAGTTTTCCCCTAGGCCGTTCCAGTTATTCGTTTCGAGCATCAGAACTGCGAAAATTTTGAGTTTCTCAAGCGTTTCTTACTTCCAAACTGTCACATCTCGCGAACGGATCGACCAATCCGCAAAATTTCTGTTGCATCTGAAAGTAGAAACTCGCCCGATTACAACGGTATGCGCTCTTTGCCTCTAGGCCGTTCTAGTTATTCGTGACGAGCATCAGAACTGCGAAAATTTTGAGTTTCTCAAGCGTTTCTTACCTCCAAACTGCCATATCTCGCGAACGGATTGACCAATCCGCAAAATTTCTGTTGCATCTGAAAGTAGAAACTCGCCCGATTACAACGGTATGTGTAGTTTTCCCCTAGACCGTTCCAGTTATTCGTTTCGAGCATCAGAACTGCGAAAATTTTGAGTTTCTAAAGCGTTCCTTATATCCAAACTGCCATATCTCGCGAACGGATTGATCAATCCGCAAAATTTCTGTTGCATCTGAAGGTAGAAACTCGCCCGATTACAACGGTATGTGTAGTTTTCCCCTAGGCCGTTCTAGTTATTCGTGTCGAGCATCAGAACTGCGAAAATTTTGAGTTTCTCAAGCGTTTCTTACCTCCAAACTGCCATATCTCGCGAACGGATTGACCAATCCGCAAAATTTCTGTTGCATTTGAAAGTAGAAACTCGCCCGATTACAACGGTATGCGCACTTTTCCCCTAGGCGGTTCTAGTTATTCGTTTCGAGCATCAGAACTGCGAAAATTTTGAGTTTCTCAAGCGTTTCTTACCTTCAAACTGCCATATCTCGCGAACGGATTGACCAATCCGCAAAATTTCTATTGCATCTGAAAGTAGAAACTCGCCCGATTACAACGGTATGCGCACTTTTCCCCTAGGCGGTTCTAGTTATTCGTTTCGAGCATCAGAACTGCGAAAATTTTGAGTTTCTCAAGCGTTTCTTACCTCCAAACTGCCATATCACGCGAACGGATTGACCAATCCGCAAAATTTCTGTTGCATCTGAAAGTAGAAACTCGCCCGATTACAACGGCATGTGTAGTTCTCCCCTAGGCCGTTCTAGTTATTCGTTTCGAGCATCAGAACTGCGAAAATTTTGAGTTTTTCAAGCGTTTCTTAATTCCAAACTGCCACATCTCGCGAACGGATCGACCAATCCGCAAAATTTCTGTTGCATCTGAAAGTAGAAACTCGCCCGATTACAACGGTATGCGTACTTCTCCCCTAGGCCGTTCTAGTCATTCGTTTCGAGCATCAGAACTGCGAAAATTTTGAGTTTCTCAAGCGTTTCTTATCTCCAAACTGCCATATCTCGCGAACGGATTGACCAATCCGCAAAATTTCTGTTGCATCTGAAAGTAGAAACTCGCCCGATTACAACGGTATGTGTAGTTTTCCCCTAGGCCGTTCTAGTTATTCGTGTCGACCATCAGAACTGCGAAAATTTTGAGTTTCTCAAGCGTTTCTTACCTCCAAACTGCCATATCTCGCGAACGGATTGACCAATCCGCAAAATTTCTGTTGCATTTGAAAGTAGAAACTCGCCCGATTACAACGGTATGCGCACTTTTCCCCTAGGCGGTTCTAGTTATTCGTTTCGAGCATCAGAACTGCGAAAATTTTGAGTTTCTCAAGCGTTTCTTACTTCCAAACTGTCACATCTCGCGAACGGATCGACCAATCCGCAAAATTTCTGTTGCATCTGAAAGTAGAAACTCGCCCGATTACAACGGTATGCGCTCTTTGCCTCTAGGCCGTTCTAGTTATTCGTGACGAGCATCAGAACTGCGAAAATTTTGAGTTTCTCAAGCGTTTCTTACCTCCAAACTGCCATATCTCGCGAACGGATTGACCAATCCGCAAAATTTCTGTTGCATCTGAAAGTAGAAACTCGCCCGATTACAACGGTATGTGTAGTTTTCCCCTAGACCGTTCCAGTTATTCGTTTCGAGCATCAGAACTGCAAAAATTTTGAGTTTCTAAAGCATTCCTTATATCCAAACTGCCATATCTCGCGAACGGATTGATCAATCCGCAAAATTTCTGTTGCATCTGAAAGTAGAAACTCGCCCGATTACAACGGTATGTGTAGTTTTCCCCTAGGCCGTTCTAGTTATTCGTGTCGAGCATCAGAACTGCGAAAATTTTGAGTTTCTCAAGCGTTTCTTACCTCCAAACTGCCATATCTCGCGAACGGATTGACCAATCCGCAAAATTTCTGTTGCATCTGAAAGTAGAAACTCGCCCGATTACAACGGCATGTGTAGTTCTCCCCTAGGCCGTTCTAGTTATTCGTTTCGAGCATCAGAACTGCGAAAATTTTGAGTTTCTCAAGCGTTTCTTATCTCCAAACTGCCATATCTCGCGAACGGATTGACCAATCCGCAAAATTTCTGTTGCATCTGAAAGTAGAAACTCGCCCGATTACAACGGTATGTGTAGTTTTCCCCTAGGCCGTTCTAGTTATTCGTGTCGAGCATCAGAACTGCGAAAATTTTGAGTTTCTCAAGCGTTTCTTACCTCCAAACTGCCATATCTCGCGAACGGATTGACAAATCCGCAAAATTTCTGTTGCATCTGAAAGTAGAAGCTCGCCCGATTACAACGGTATGTGTAGTTCTCCCCTAGGCCGTTCTAGTTATTCGTTTCGAGCATCAGAACTGCGAAACTTTTGAGTTTCTCAAGCGTTTCTTAATTCCAAACTGCCACATCTCGCGAACGGATCGACCAATCCGCAAAATTTCTGTTGCATCTGAAAGTAGAAACTCGCCCGATTACAACGGTATGTGTAGTTTTCCCCTAGGCCGTTCCAGTTATTCGTTTCGAGCATCAGAACTGCGAAAATTTTGAGTTTCTCAAGCGTTTCTTACTTCCAAACTGTCACATCTCGCGAACGGATCGACCAATCCGCAAAATTTCTGTTGCATCTGAAAGTAGAAACTCGCCCGATTACAACGGTAGGTGTAGTTTTCCCCTAGGCCGTTCTAGTTATTCGTGTCGAGCATCAGAACTGCGAAAATTTTGAGTTTCTCAAGCGTTTCTTACCTCCAAACTGCCATATCTCGCGAACGGATTGACCAATCCGCAAAATTTCTGTTGCATTTGAAAGTAGAAACTCGCCCGATTACAACGGTATGCGCACTTTTCCCCTAGGCGGTTCTAGTTATTCGTTTCGAGCATCAGAACTGCGAAAATTTTGAGTTTCCCAAGCGTTTCTTACCTCCAAACTGCCATATCTCGCGAACGGATTGACCAATCCGCAAAATTTCTGTTGCATCTGAAAGTAGAAACTCGCCCGATTACAACGGTATGCGCACTTTTCCCCTAGGCGGTTCTAGTTATTCGTTTCGAGCATCAGAACTGCAAAAATTTTGAGTTTCTCAAGCGTTTCTTACGTCCAAACTGCCATATCTCGCGAACGGATTGACCAATCCGCAAAATTTCTGTTGCATCTGAAAGTAGAAACCCGCCCGATTACAACGGTATGTGTAGTTTTCCCCTAGGCCGTTCCAGTTATTCGTTTCGAGCATCAGAACTGCGAAAATTTTGAGTTTCTCAAGCGTTTCTTACTTCCAAACTGTCACATCTCGCAAACGGATCGACCAATCCGCAAAATTTCTGTTGCATCTGAAAGTAGAAACTCGCCCGATTACAACGGTATGCGCACTTTGCCTCTAGGCCGTTCTAGTTATTCGTGTCGAGCATCAGAACTGCGAAAATTTTGAGTTTCTCAAGCGTTTCTTACCTCCAAACTGCCATATCTCGCGAACGGATTGACCAATCCGCAAAATTTCTGTTGCATCTGAAAGTAGAAACTCGCCCGATTACAACGGTATGTGTAGTTTTCCCCTAGGCCGTTCCAGTTATTCGTTTCGAGTATCAGAACTGCGAAAATTTTGAGTTTCTCAAGCGTTTCTTACCTCCAAACTGCCATATCTCGCGAACGGATTGACCAATCCGCAAAATTTCTGTTGCATTTGAAAGTAGAAACTCGCCCGATTACAACGGTATGCGCACTTTTCCCGTAGGCGGTTCTAGTTATTCGTTTCGAGCATCAGAACTGCGAAAATTTTGAGTTTCTCAAGCGTTTCTTACCTACAAACTGCCATATCTCGCGAACGGATTGACCAATCCGCAAAATTTCTGTTGCATCTGAAAATAGAAACTCGCCCGATTACAACGGTATGCGCACTTTTCCCCTAGGCGGTTCTAGTTATTCGTTTCGAGCATCAGAACTGCGAAAATTTTGAGTTTCTCAAGCGTTTCTTACCTCCAAACTGCCATATCTCGCGAACGGATTGACCAATCCGCAAAATTTCTGTTGCATCTGAAAGTAGAAACTCGCCCGATTACAACGGTATGTGTAGTTCTCCCCTAGGCCGTTCTAGTTATTCGTTTCGAGCATCAGAACTGCGAAAATTTTGAGTTTCTCAAGCGTTTCTTAATTCCAAACTGCCACATCTCGCGAACGGATCGACCAATCCGCAAAATTTCTGTTGCATCTGAAAGTAGAAACTCGCCCGATTACAACGGTATGCGTACTTCTCCCCTAGGCCGTTCTAGTCATTCGTTTCGAGCATCAGAACTGCGAAAATTTTGAGTTTCTCAAGCGTTTCTTATCTCCAAACTGCCATATCTCGCGAACGGATTGACCATTCCGCAAAATTTGTGTTGCATCTGAAAGTAGAAACTCGCCCGATTACAACGGTATGTGTAGTTTTCCCCTAGGCCGTTCTATTTATTCGTGTCGAGCATCAGAACTGCGAAAATTTTGAGTTTCTCAAGCGTTTCTTACCTCCAAACTGCCATATCTCGCGAACGGATTGACCAATCCGCAAAATTTCTGTTGCATCTGAAAGTAGAAACTCGCCCGATTACAACGGTATGTGTAGTTCTCCCCTAGGCCGTTCTAGTTATTCGTTTCGAGCATCAGAACTGCGAAACTTTTGAGTTTCTCAAGCGTTTCTTAATTCCAAACTGCCACATCTCGCGAACGGATCGACCAATCCGCAAAATTTCTGTTGCATCTGAAAGTAGAAACTCGCCCGATTACAACGGTATGTGTAGTTTTCCCCTAGGCCGTTCCAGTTATTCGTTTCGAGCATCAGAACTGCGAAAGTTTTGAGTTTCTCAAGCGTTTCTTACTTCCAAACTGTCACATCTCGCGAACGGATCGACCAATCCGCAAAATTTCTGTTGCATCTGAAAGTAGAAACTCGCCCGATTACAACGGTATGCGCTCTTTGCCTCTAGGCCGTTCTAGTTATTCGTGACGAGCATCAGAACTGCGAAAATTTTGAGTTTCTCAAGCGATTCTTACCTCCAAACTGCCATATCTCGCGAACGGATTGACCAATCCGCAAAATTTCTGTTGCATCTGAAAGTAGAAACTCGCCCGATTACAACGGTATGTGTAGTTCTCCCCTAGGCCGTTCTAGTTATTCGTTTCGAGCATCAGAACTGCGAAACTTTTGAGTTTCTCAAGCGTTTCTTAATTCCAAACTGCCACATCTCGCGAACGGATCGACCAATCCGCAAAATTTCTGTTGCATCTGAAAGTAGAAACTCGCCCGATTACAACGGTATGTGTAGTTTTCCCCTAGGCCGTTCCAGTTATTCGTTTCGAGCATCAGAACTGCGAAAGTTTTGAGTTTCTCAAGCGTTTCTTACTTCCAAACTGTCACATCTCGCGAACGGATCGACCAATCCGCAAAATTTCTGTTGCATCTGAAAGTAGAAACTCGCCCGATTACAACGGTATGCGCTCTTTGCCTCTAGGCCGTTCTAGTTATTCGTGACGAGCATCAGAACTGCGAAAATTTTGAGTTTCTCAAGCGTTTCTTACGTCCAAACTGCCATATCTCGCGAACGGATTGACCATTCCGCAAAATTTGTGTTGCATCTGAAAGTAGAAACTCGCCCGATTACAACGGTATGTGTAGTTTTCCCCTAGGCCGTTCCAGTTATTCGTTTCGAGCATCAGAACTGCGAAAGTTTTGAGTTTCTCAAGCGTTTCTTACTTCCAAACTGTCACATCTCGCGAACGGATCGACCAATCCGCAAAATTTCTGTTGCATCTGAAAGTAGAAACTCGCCCGATTACAACGGTATGCGCTCTTTGCCTCTAGGCCGTTCTAGTTATTCGTGACGAGCATCAGAACTGCGAAAATTTTGAGTTTCTCAAGCGTTTCTTACCTCCAAACTGCCATATCTCGCGAACGGATTGACCAATCCGCAAAATTTCTGTTGCATCTGAAAGTAGAAACTCGCCCGATTACAACGGTATGTGTAGTTCTCCCCTAGGCCGTTCTAGTTATTCGTTTCGAGCATCAGAACTGCGAAACTTTTGAGTTTCTCAAGCGTTTCTTAATTCCAAACTGCCACATCTCGCGAACGGATCGACCAATCCGCAAAATTTCTGTTGCATCTGAAAGTAGAAACTCGCCCGATTACAACGGTATGTGTAGTTTTCCCCTAGGCCGTTCCAGTTATTCGTTTCGAGCATCAGAACTGCGAAAGTTTTGAGTTTCTCAAGCGTTTCTTACTTCCAAACTGTCACATCTCGCGAACGGATCGACCAATCCGCAAAATTTCTGTTGCATCTGAAAGTAGAAACTCGCCCGATTACAACGGTATGCGCTCTTTGCCTCTAGGCCGTTCTAGTTATTCGTGACGAGCATCAGAACTGCGAAAATTTTGAGTTTCTCAAGCGTTTCTTACGTCCAAACTGCCATATCTCGCGAACGGATTGACCAATCCGCAAAATTTCTGTTGCATCTGAAAGTATAAACTCGCCCGATTACAACGGTGTGTGTAGTTTTCCCCTAGACCGTTCCAGTTATTCGTTTCGAGCATCAGAACTGCGAAAATTTTGAGTTTCTAAAGCGTTCCTTATATCCAAACTGCCATATCTCGCGAACGGATTGATCAATCCGCAAAATATCTGTTGCATCTGAAAGTAGAAACTCGCCCGATTACAACGGTATGTGTAGTTTTCCCCTAGGCCGTTCTAGTTATTCGTGTCGAGCATCAGAACTGCGAAAATTTTGAGTTTCTCAAGCGTTTCTTACCTCCAAACTGCCATATCTCGCGAACGGATTGACCAATCCGCAAAATTTCTGTTGCATCTGAAAGTAGAAACTCGCCCGATTACACCGGTATGTGTAGTTTTCCCCTAGACCGTTCCAGTTATTCGTTTCGAGCATCACAACTGCGAAAATTTTGAGTTTCTAAAGCGTTCCTTATATCCAAACTGCCATATCTCGCGAACGGATTGATCAATCCGCAAAATTTCTGTTGCATCTGAAAGTAGAAACTCGCCCGATTACAACGGTATACGTACTTCTCCCCTAGGCCGTTCTAGTCATTCGTTTCGAGCATCAGAACTGCGAAAATTTTGAGTTTCTCAAGCGTTTCTTATCTCCAAACTGCCATATCTCGCGAACGGATTGACCAATCCGCATAATTTCTGTTGCATCTGAAAGTAGAAACTCGCCCGATTACAACGGTATGTGTAGTTTTCCCCTAGGCCGTTCCAGTTATTCGTTTCGAGCATCAGAACTGCGAAAGTTTTGAGTTTCTCAAGCGTTTCTTACTTCCAAACTGTCACATCTCGCGAACGGATCGACCAATCCGCAAAATTTCTGTTGCATCTGAAAGTAGAAACTCGCCCGATTACAACGGTATGCGCTCTTTGCCTCTAGGCCGTTCTAGTTATTCGTGACGAGCATCAGAACTGCGAAAATTTTGAGTTTCTCAAGCGTTTCTTACCTTCAAACTGCCATATCTCGCGAACGGATTGACCAATCCGCAAAATTTCTATTGCATCTGAAAGTAGAAACTCGCTCGATTACAACGGTATGCGCACTTTTCCCCTAGGCGGTTCTAGTTATTCGTTTCGAGCATCAGAACTGCGAAAATTTTGAGTTCCTCAAGCGTTTCTTACCTCCAAACTGCCATATCTCGCGAACGGATTGACCAATCCGCAAAACTTCTGTTGCATCTGAAAGTAGAAACTCGCCCGATTACACCGGTATGTGTAGTTTTCCCCTAGCCCGTTCCAGTTATTCGTTTCAAGCATCACAACTGCGAAAATTTTGAGTTTCTAAAGCGTTCCTTATATCCAAACTGCCATATCTCGCGAACGGATTGATCAATCCGCAAAATTTCTGTTGCATCTGAAAGTAGAAACTCGCCCGATTACAACGGTATACGTACTTCTCCCCTAGGCCGTTCTAGTCATTCGTTTCGAGCATCAGAACTGCGAAAATTTTGAGTTTCTCAAGCGTTTCTTATCTCCAAACTGCCATATCTCGCGAACGGATTGACCAATCCGCATAATTTCTGTTGCATCTGAAAGTAGAAACTCGCCCGATTACAACGGTATGTGTAGTTTTCCCCTAGGCCGTTCCAGTTATTCGTTTCGAGTATCAGAACTGCGAAAATTTTGAGTTTCTCAAGCGTTTCTTACCTCCAAACTGCCATATCTCGCGAACGGATTGACCAATCCGCAAAATTTCTGTTGCATTTGAATGTAGAAACTCGCCCGATTACAACGGTATGCGCACTTTTCCCGTAGGCGGTTCTAGTTATTCGTTTCGAGCATCAGAACTGCGAAAATTTTGAGTTTCTCAAGCGTTTCTTACCTACAAACTGCCATATCTCGCGAACGGATTGACCAATCCGCAAAATTTCTGTTGCATCTGAAAATAGAAACTCGCCCGATTACAACGGTATGCGCACTTTTCCCCTAGGCGGTTCTAGTTATTCGTTTCGAGCATCAGAACTGCGAAAATTTTGAGTTTCTCAAGCGTTTCTTACCTCCAAACTGCCATATCTCGCGAACGGATTGACCAATCCGCAAAATTTCTGTTGCATCTGAAAGTAGAAACTCGCCCGATTACAACGGTATGTTTAGTTTTCCCCTAGGCCGTTCCAGTTATTCGTTTCGAGCATCAGAACTGCGAAGATTTTGAGTTTCTCAAGCGTTTCTTACATCCAAACTGCCATATCTCGCGAACGGATTGACCAATCCGCAAAATTTCTGTTGCATTTGAAAGTAGAAACTCGCCCGATTACAACGGTATGCGCACTTTTCCCCTAGGCGGTTCTAGTTATTCGTTTCGAGCATCAGAACTGCGAAAATTTTGAGTTTCTCAAGCGTTTCTTACCTCCAAACTGCCATATCTCGCGAACGGATTGACCAATCCGCAAAATTTCTGTTGCATCTGAAAGTAGAAACTCGCCCGATTACAACGGTACGTGTTGTTTTCCCCTAGGCCGTTCCAGTTATTCGTTTCGAGCATCAGAACTGCGAAAATTTTGAGTTTCTCAAGCGTTTCTTACATCCAAATTGCCATATCTCGCGAACGGATTGACCAATCCGCAAAATTTCTGTTGCATTTGAAAGTAGAAACTCGCCCGATTACAACGGTATGCGCACTTTTCCCCTAGGCGGTTCTAGTTATTCGTTTCGAGCATCAGAACTGCGAAAATTTTGAGTTTCTCAAGCGTTTCTTATCTCCAAACTGCCATATCTCGCGAACGGATTGATCCATCCGCAAAATTTCTGTTGCATCTGAAAGTAGAAACTCGCCCGATTACAACGGTATGCGCACTTTTCCTCTAGGCGGTTCTAGTTATTCGTTTCGAGCATCAGAACTGCGAAAATTTTGAGTTTCTCAAGCGTTTCTTACCTCCAAACTGCCATATCTCGCGAACGGATTGACCAATCCGCAAAATTTCTGTTGCATCTGAAAGTAGAAGCTCGCCCGATTACAACGGTATGTGTAGTTTTCCCCTAGGCCGTTCCAGTTATTCGTTTCGAGCATCAGTACTGCGAAAATTTTGAGTTTCTCAAGCGTTTCTTACATCCAAACTGCCATATCTCGCGAACGGATTGACCAATCCGCAAAATTTCTGTTGCATTTGAAAGTAGAAACTCGCCCGATTACAACGGTATGCGCACTTTTCCCCTAGGCGGTTCTAGTTATTCGTTTCGAGCATCAGAACTGCGAAAATTTTGAGTTTCTCAAGCGTTTCTTACCTCCAAACTGCCATATCTCGCGAACGGATTGACCAATCCGCAAAGCTTCTGTTGCATCTGAAAGTAGAAACTCGCCCGATTACAACGGTAGGTGTAGTTTTCCCCTAGGCCGTTCCAGTTATTCGTTTCGAGCATCAGAACTGCGAAAATTTTGAGTTTCTCAAGCGTTTCTTACATCCAAACTGCCATATCTCGCGATCGGATTGACCAATCCGCAAAACTTCTGTTGCATTTGAAAGTAGAAACTCGCCCGATTACAACGGTATGCGCACTTTTCCCCTAGGCGGTTTTAGTTATTCGTTTCGAGCATCAGAACTGCGAAAATTTTGAGTTTCTCAAGCGTTTCTTATCTCCAAACTGCCATATCTCGCGAACGGATTGATCCATCCGCAAAATTTCTGTTGCATCTGAAAGTAGAAACTCGCCCGATTACAACGGTATGCGCTCTTTGCCTCTAGGCCGTTCTAGTTATTCGTGACGAGCATCAGAACTGCGAAAATTTTGAGTTTCTCAAGCGTTTCTTACCTCCAAACTGCCATATCTCGCGAACGGATTGACCAATCCGCAAAATTTCTGTTGCATCTGAAAGTAGAAACTCGCCCGATTACAACGGTATGTGTAGTTTTCCCCTAGACCGTTCCAGTTATTCGTTTCGAGCATCAGAACTGCGAAAATTTTGAGTTTCTAAAGCGTTCCTTATATCCAAACTGCCATATCTCGCGAACGGATTGATCAATCCGCAAAATTTCTGTTGCATCTGAAAGTAGAAACTCGCCCGATTACAACGGTATGTGTAGTTTTCCCCTAGGCCGTTCTAGTTATTCGTGTCGAGCATCAGAACTGCGAAAATTTTGAGTTTCTCAAGCGTTTCTTACCTCCAAACTGCCATATCTCGCGAACGGATTGACCAATCCGCAAAATTTCTGTTGCATCTGAAAGTAGAAACTCGCCCGATTACAACGGCATGTGTAGTTCTCCCCTAGGCCGTTCTAGTTATTCGTTTCGAGCATCAGAACTGCGAAAATTTTGAGTTTTTCAAGCGTTTCTTAATTCCAAACTGCCACATCTCGCGAACGGATCGACCAATCCGCAAAATTTCTGTTGCATCTGAAAGTAGAAACTCGCCCGATTACAACGGTATGCGTACTTCTCCCCTAGGCCGTTCTAGTCATTCGTTTCGAGCATCAGAACTGCGAAAATTTTGAGTTTCTCAAGCGTTTCTTATCTCCAAACTGCCATATCTCGCGAACGGATTGACCAATCCGCAAAATTTCTGTTGCATCTGAAAGTAGAAACTCGCCCGATTACAACGGTAGGTGTAGTTTTCCCCTAGGCCGTTCTAGTTATTCGTGTCGAGCATCAGAACTGCGAAAATTTTGAGTTTCTCAAGCGTTTCTTACCTCCAAACTGCCATATCTCGCGAACGGATTGACCAATCCGCAAAATTTCTGTTGCATTTGAAAGTAGAAACTCGCCCGATTACAATGGTATGCGCACTTTTCCCCTAGGCGGTTCTAGTTATTCGTTTCGAGCATCAGAACTGCAAAAATTTTGAGTTTCTCAAGCGTTTCTTACCTCCAAACTGCCATATCTCGCGAACGGATTGACCAATCCGCAAAATTTCTGTTGCATCTGAAAGTAGAAACCCGCCCGATTACAACGGTATGTGTAGTTTTCCCCTAGGCCGTTCCAGTTATTCGTTTCGAGCATCAGAACTGCGAAAATTTTGAGTTTCTCAAGCGTTTCTTACTTCCAAACTGTCACATCTCGCAAACGGATCGACCAATCCGCAAAATTTCTGTTGCATCTGAAAGTAGAAACTCGCCCGATTACAACGGTATGCGCACTTTGCCTCTAGGCCGTTCTAGTTATTCGTGTCGAGCATCAGAACTGCGAAAATTTTGAGTTTCTCAAGCGTTTCTTATCTCCAAACTGCCATATCTCGCGAACGGATTGACCAATCCGCAACATTTCTGTTGCATCTGAAAGTAGAAACTCGCCCGATTACAACGGTATGTGTAGTTTTCCCCTAGGCCGTTCCAGTTATTCGTTTCGAGTATCAGAACTGCGAAAATTTTGAGTTTCTCAAGCGTTTCTTACCTCCAAACTGCCATATCTCGCGAACGGATTGACCAATCCGCAAAATTTCTGTTGCATTTGAAAGTAGAAACTCGCCCGATTACAACGGTATGCGCACTTTTCCCGTAGGCGGTTCTAGTTATTCGTTTCGAGCATCAGAACTGCGAAAATTTTGAGTTTCTCAAGCGTTTCTTACCTCCAAACTGCCATATCTCGCGAACGGATTGACCAATCCGCAAAATTTCTGTTGCATCTGAAAGTAGAAACTCGCCCGATTACAACGGTATGTGTAGTTCTCCCCTAGGCCGTTCTAGTCATTCGTTTCGAGCATCAGAACTGCGAAAATTTTGAGTTTCTCAAGCGTTTCTTATCTCCAAACTGCCATATCTCGCGAACAGATTGACCAGTCCGCAAAATTTGTGTTGCATGTGAAAGCAGAAACTCGCCCGATTACAACGGTATGCGCACTTTTCCCCTAGGCCGTTCTAGTTATTCGTTTCGAGCATCAGAACTGCGAAAATTTTGAGTTTCTCAAGCGTTTCTTACCTCCAAACTGCCATATCTCGCGAACGGATTGACCAATCCGCAAAGTTTCTGTTGCATCTGAAAGTAGAAACTCGCCCGATTACAACGGTATGTGTAGTTTTCCCCTAGGCCGTTCCAGTTATTCGTTTCGAGCATCAGAACTGCGAAAATTTTGAGTTTCTCAAGCGTTTCTTACATCCAAACTGCCATATCTCGCGAACGGATTGACCAATCCGCAAAATTTCTGTTGCATTTGAAAGTAGAAACTCGCCCGATTACAACGGTATGCGCACTTTTCCCCTAGGCGGTTCTAGTTATTCGTTTCGAGCATCAGAACTGCGAAAATTTTGAGTTTCTCAAGCGTTTCTTACCTCCAAACTGCCATATCTCGCGAACGGATTGACCAATCCGCAAAGTTTCTGTTGCATCTGAAAGTAGAAACTCGCCCGATTACAACGGTAGGTGTAGTTTTCCCCTAGGCCGTTCCAGTTATTCGTTTCGAGCATCAGAACTGCGAAAATTTTGAGTTTCTCAAGCGTTTCTTACATCCAAACTGCCATATCTCGCGAACGGATTGACCAATCCGCAAAATTTCTGTTGCATTTGAAAGTAGAAACTCGCCCGATTACAACGGTATGCGCACTTTTCCCCTAGGCGGTTTTAGTTATTCGTTTCGAGCATCAGAACTGCGAAAATTTTGAGTTTCTCAAGCGTTTCTTATCTCCAAACTGCCATATCTCGCGAACGGATTGATCCATCCGCAAAATTTCTGTTGCATCTGAAAGTAGAAACTCGCCCGATTACAACGGTATGTGTAGTTTTCCCCTAGGTCGTTCCGGTTATTCGTTTCCAGCATCAGAACTGCGAAAATTTTGAGTTTCTCAAGCGTTTCTTACCTCCAAACTGCCATATCTCGCGAACGGACTGACAAATCCGCAAAATTTCTGTTGCATTTGAAAGTAGAAACTCGCCCGATTACAACGGTATGCGCCCTTTTCCCCTAGGCGGTTCTAGTTATTCGTTTCGAGCATCAGAACTGCGAAAATTTTGAGTTTCTCAAGCGTTTCTTACATCCAAACTGCCACATCTCGCGAACGGATCCACCAATCCGCAAAATTTCTGTTGCATCTGAAAGTAGAAACTCGCCCGATTACAACGGTATGCGCACTTTGCCTCTAGGCTGTTCTAGTTATTCGTGTCGAGCATCAGAACTGCGAAAATTTTGAGTTTCTCAAGCGTTTCTTAATTCCAAACTGCCACATCTCGCGAACGGATTGACCAATCCGCAAAATTTTTGTTGCATGTGAAAGCAGAAACTCGCCCGATTACAACGGTATGCGCACTTTTCCCCTAGGCCGTTCTAGTTATTCGTTTCGAGCATCAGAACTGCGAAAATTTTGAGTTTCTCAAGCGTTTCTTACCTCCAAACTGCCATATCTCGCGAACGGATTGACCAATCCGCAAAGTTTCTGTTGCATCTGAAAGTAGAAACTCGCCCGATTACAACGGTATGTGTAGTTTTCCCCTAGGTCGTTCCAGTTATTCGTTTCCAGCATCAGAACTGCGAAAATTTTGAGTTTCTCAAGAGTTTCTTACCTCCAAACTGCCATATCTCGCGAACGGACTGACAAATCCGCAAAATTTCTGTTGCATTTGAAAGTAGAAACTCGCCCGAATACAACGGTATGTGTAGTTTTCCCCTAGGCCGTTCCAGTTATTCGTTTCGAGCATCAGAACTGCGAAAATTTTGAGTTTCTCAAGCGTTTCTTACTTCCAAACTGTCACATCTCGCGAACGGATCGACCAATCCGCAAAATTTCTGTTGCATCTGAAAGTAGAAACTCGCCCGATTACAACGGTATGCGCTCTTTGCCTCTAGGCCGTTCTAGTTATTCGTGACGAGCATCAGAACTGCGAAAATTTTGAGTTTCTCAAGCGTTTCTTACCTCCAAACTGCCATATCTCGCGAACGGATTGACCAATCCGCAAAATTTCTGTTGCATCTGAAAGTAGAAACTCGCCCGATTACAACGGTATGTGTAGTTTTCCCCTAGACCGTTCCAGTTATTCGTTTCGAGCATCAGAACTGCGAAAATTTTGAGTTTCTAAAGCGTTCCTTATATCCAAACTGCCATATCTCGCGAACGGATTGATCAATCCGCAAAATTTCTGTTGCATCTGAAAGTAGAAACTCGCCCGATTACAACGGTATGTGTAGTTTTCCCCTAGGCCGTTCTAGTTATTCGTGTCGAGCATCAGAACTGCGAAAATTTTGAGTTTCTCAAGCGTTTCTTACCTCCAAACTGCCATATCTCGCGAACGGATTGACCAATCCGCAAAATTTCTGTTGCATCTGAAAGTAGAAACTCGCCCGATTACAACGGCATGTGTAGTTCTCCCCTAGGCCGTTCTAGTTATTCGTTTCGAGCATCAGAACTGCGAAAATTTTGAGTTTTTCAAGCGTTTCTTAATTCCAAACTGCCACATCTCGCGAACGGATCGACCAATCCGCAAAATTTCTGTTGCATCTGAAAGTAGAAACTCGCCCGATTACAACGGTATGCGTACTTCTCCCCTAGGCCGTTCTAGTCATTCGTTTCGAGCATCAGAACTGCGAAAATTTTGAGTTTCTCAAGCGTTTCTTATCTCCAAACTGCCATATCTCGCGAACGGATTGACCAATCCGCAAAATTTCTGTTGCATCTGAAAGTAGAAACTCGCCCGATTACAACGGTAGGTGTAGTTTTCCCCTAGGCCGTTCTAGTTATTCGTGTCGAGCATCAGAACTGCGAAAATTTTGAGTTTCTCAAGCGTTTCTTACCTTCAAACTGCCATATCTCGCGAACGGATTGACCAATCCGCAAAATTTCTGTTGCATTTGAAAGTAGAAACTCGCCCGATTACAACGGTATGCGCACTTTTCCCCTAGGCGGTTCTAGTTATTCGTTTCGAGCATCAGAACTGCAAAAATTTTGAGTTTCTCAAGCGTTTCTTACCTCCAAACTGCCATATCTCGCGAACGGATTGACCAATCCGCAAAATTTCTGTTGCATCTGAAAGTAGAAACCCGCCCGATTACAACGGTATGTGTAGTTTTCCCCTAGGCCGTTCCAGTTATTCGTTTCGAGCATCAGAACTGCGAAAATTTTGAGTTTCTCAAGCGTTTCTTACTTCCAAACTGTCACATCTCGCAAACGGATCGACCAATCCGCAAAATTTCTGTTGCATCTGAAAGTAGAAACTCGCCCGATTACAACGGTATGCGCACTTTGCCTCTAGGCCGTTCTAGTTATTCGTGTCGAGCATCAGAACTGCGAAAATTTTGAGTTTCTCAAGCGTTTCTTACCTCCAAACTGCCATATCTCGCGAACGGATTGACCAATCCGCAACATTTCTGTTGCATCTGAAAGTAGAAACTCGCCCGATTACAACGGTATGTGTAGTTTTCCCCTAGGCCGTTCCAGTTATTCGTTTCGAGTATCAGAACTGCGAAAATTTTGAGTTTCTCAAGCGTTTCTTACCTCCAAACTGCCATATCTCGCGAACGGATTGACCAATCCGCAAAATTTCTGTTGCATTTGAAAGTAGAAACTCGCCCGATTACAACGGTATGCGCACTTTTCCCGTAGGCGGTTCTAGTTATTCGTTTCGAGCATCAGAACTGCGAAAATTTTGAGTTTCTCAAGCGTTTCTTACCTCCAAACTGCCATATCTCGCGAACGGATTGACCAATCCGCAAAATTTCTGTTGCATCTGAAAGTAGAAACTCGCCCGATTACAACGGTATGTGTAGTTCTCCCCTAGGCCGTTCTAGTCATTCGTTTCGAGCATCAGAACTGCGAAAATTTTGAGTTTCTCAAGCGTTTCTTATCTCCAAACTGCCATGTCTCGCGAACAGATTGACCATTCCGCAAAATTTGTGTTGCATGTGAAAGCAGAAACTCGCCCGATTACAACGGTATGCGCACTTTTCCCCTAGGCCGTTCTAGTTATTCGTTTCGAGCATCAGAACTGCGAAAATTTTGAGTTTCTCAAGCGTTTCTTACTTCCAAACTGCCATATCTCGCGAACGGATTGACCAATCCGCAAAGTTTCTGTTGCATCTGAAAGTAGAAACTCGCCCGATTACAACGGTATGTGTAGTTTTCCCCTAGGCCGTTCCAGTTATTCGTTTCGAGCATCAGAACTGCGAAAATTTTGAGTTTCTCAAGCGTTTCTTACATCCAAACTGCCATATCTCGCGAACGGATTGACCAATCCGCAAAATTTCTGTTGCATTTGAAAGTAGAAACTCGCCCGATTACAACGGTATGCGCACTTTTCCCCTAGGCGGTTCTAGTTATTCGTTTCGAGCATCAGAACTGCGAAAATTTTGAGTTTCTCAAGCGTTTCTTACCTCCAAACTGCCATATCTCGCGAACGGATTGACCAATCCGCAAAGTTTTTGTTGCATCTGAAAGTAGAAACTCGCCCGATTACAACGGTAGGTGTAGTTTTCCCCTAGGCCGTTCCAGTTATTCGTTTCGAGCATCAGAACTGCGAAAATTTTGAGTTTCTCAAGCGTTTCTTACATCCAAACTGCCATATCTCGCGAACGGATTGACCAATCCGCAAAATTTCTGTTGCATTTGAAAGTAGAAACTCGCCCGATTACAACGGTATGCGCACTTTTCCCCTAGGCGGTTTTAGTTATTCGTTTCGAGCATCAGAACTGCGAAAATTTTGAGTTTCTCAAGCGTTTCTTATCTCCAAACTGCCATATCTCGCGAACGGATTGATCCATCCGCAAAATTTCTGTTGCATCTGAAAGTAGAAACTCGCCCGATTACAACGGTATGTGTAGTTTTCCCCTAGGTCGTTCCAGTTATTCGTTTCCAGCATCAGAACTGCGAAAATTTTGAGTTTCTCAAGAGTTTCTTACCTCCAAACTGCCATATCTCGCGAACGGACTGACAAATCCGCAAAATTTCTGTTGCATTTGAAAGTAGAAACTCGCCCGATTACAACGGTATGTGTAGTTTTCCCCTAGGCCGTTCCAGTTATTCGTTTCGAGCATCAGAACTGCGAAAATTTTGAGTTTCTCAAGCGTTTCTTACTTCCAAACTGTCACATCTCGCGAACGGATCGACCAATCCGCAAAATTACTGTTGCATCTGAAAGTAGAAACTCGCCCGATTACAACGGTATGCGCTCTTTGCCTCTAGGCCGTTCTAGTTATTCGTGACGAGCATCAGAACTGCGAAAATTTTGAGTTTCTCAAGCGTTTCTTACCTCCAAACTGCCATATCTCGCGAACGGATTGACCAATCCGCAAAATTTCTGTTGCATCTGAAAGTAGAAACTCGCCCGATTACAACGGTATGTGTAGTTTTCCCCTAGACCGTTCCAGTTATTCGTTTCGAGCATCAGAACTGCGAAAATTTTGAGTTTCTAAAGCGTTCCTTATATCCAAACTGCCATATCTCGCGAACGGATTGATCAATCCGCAAAATTTCTGTTGCATCTGAAAGTAGAAACTCGCCCGATTACAACGGTATGTGTAGTTTTCCCCTAGGCCGTTCTAGTTATTCGTGTCGAGCATCAGAACTGCGAAAATTTTGAGTTTCTCAAGCGTTTCTTACCTCCAAACTGCCATATCTCGCGAACGGATTGACCAATCCGCAAAATTTCTGTTGCATCTGAAAGTAGAAACTCGCCCGATTACAACGGCATGTGTAGTTCTCCCCTAGGCCGTTCTAGTCATTCGTTTCGAGCATCAGAACTGCGAAAATTTTGAGTTTCTCAAGCGTTTCTTATCTCCAAACTGCCATATCTCGCGAACGGATTGACCAATCCGCAAAATTTCTGTTGCATCTGAAAGTAGAAACTCGCCCGATTACAACGGTAGGTGTAGTTTTCCCCTAGGCCGTTCTAGTTATTCGTGTCGAGCATCAGAACTGCGAAAATTTTGAGTTTCTCAAGCGTTTCTTACCTCCAAACTGCCATATCTCGCGAACGGATTGACCAATCCGCAAAATGTCTGTTGCATTTGAAAGTAGAAACTCGCCCGATTACAACGGTATGCGCACTTTTCCCCTAGGCGGTTCTAGTTATTCGTTTCGAGCATCAGAACTGCAAAAATTTTGAGTTTCTCAAGCGTTTCTTACCTCCAAACTGCCATATCTCGCGAACGGATTGACCAATCCGCAAAATTTCTGTTGCATCTGAAAGTAGAAACCCGCCCGATTACAACGGTATGTGTAGTTTTCCCCTAGGCCGTTCCAGTTATTCGTTTCGAGCATCAGAACTGCGAAAATTTTGAGTTTCTCAAGCGTTTCTTACTTCCAAACTGTCACATCTCGCAAACGGATCGACCAATCCGCAAAATTTCTGTTGCATCTGAAAGTAGAAACTCGCCCGATTACAACGGTATGCCCACTTTGCCTCTAGGCCGTTCTAGTTATTCGTGTCGAGCATCAGAACTGCGAAAATTTTGAGTTTCTCAAGCGTTTCTTACCTCCAAACTGCCATATCTCGCGAACGGATTGACCAATCCGCAAAATTTCTGTTGCATCTGAAAGTAGAAACTCGCCCGATTACAACGGTATGTGTAGTTTTCCCCTAGGCCGTTCCAGTTATTCGTTTCGAGTATCAGAACTGCGAAAATTTTGAGTTTCTCAAGCGTTTCTTACCTCCAAACTGCCATATCTCGCGAACGGATTGACCAATCCGCAAAATTTCTGTTGCATTTGAAAGTAGAAACTCGCCCGATTACAACGGTATGCGCACTTTTCCCGTAGGCGGTTCTAGTTATTCGTTTCGAGCATCAGAACTGCGAAAATTTTGAGTTTCTCAAGCGTTTCTTACCTACAAACTGCCATATCTCGCGAACGGATTGACCAATCCGCAAAATTTCTGTTGCATCTGAAAATAGAAACTCGCCCGATTACAACGGTATGCGCACTTTTCCCCTAGGCGGTTCTAGTTATTCGTTTCGAGCATCAGAACTGCGAAAATTTTGAGTTTCTCAAGCGTTTCTTACCTCCAAACTGCCATATCTCGCGAACGGATTGACCAATCCGCAAAATTTCTGTTGCATCTGAAAGTAGAAACTCGCCCGATTACAACGGTATGTGTAGTTCTCCCCTAGGCCGTTCTTGTTATTCGTTTCGAGCATCAGAACTGCGAAAATTTTGAGTTTCTCAAGCGTTTCTTAATTCCAAACTGCCACATCTCGCGAACGGATCGACCAATCCGCAAAATTTCTGTTGCATCTGAAAGTAGAAACTCGCCCGATTACAACGGTATGCGTACTTCTCCCCTAGGCCGTTCTAGTCATTCGTTTCGAGCATCAGAACTGCGAAAATTTTGAGTTTCTCAAGCGTTTCTTATCTCCAAACTGCCATATCTCGCGAACAGATTGACCATTCCGCAAAATTTGTGTTGCATCTGAAAGTAGAAACTCGCCCGATTACAACGGTATGTGTAGTTTTCCCCTAGGCCGTTCTATTTATTCGTGTCGAGCATCAGAACTGCGAAAATTTTGAGTTTCTCAAGCGTTTCTTACCTCCAAACTGCCATATCTCGCGAACGGATTGACCAATCCGCAAAATTTCTGTTGCATCTGAAAGTAGAAACTCGCCCGATTACAACGGTATGTGTAGTTCTCCCCTAGGCCGTTCTAGTTATTCGTTTCGAGCATCAGAACTGCGAAACTTTTGAGTTTCTCAAGCGTTTCTTAATTCCAAACTGCCACATCTCGCGAACGGATCGACCAATCCGCAAAATTTCTGTTGCATCTGAAAGTAGAAACTCGCCCGATTACAACGGTATGTGTAGTTTTCCCCTAGGCCGTTCCAGTTATTCGTTTCGAGCATCAGAACTGCGAAAGTTTTGAGTTTCTCAAGCGTTTCTTACTTCCAAACTGTCACATCTCGCGAACGGATCGACCAATCCGCAAAATTTCTGTTGCATCTGAAAGTAGAAACTCGCCCGATTACAACGGTATGCGCTCTTTGCCTCTAGGCCGTTCTAGTTATTCGTGACGAGCATCAGAACTGCGAAAATTTTGAGTTTCTCAAGCGTTTCTTACCTCCAAACTGCCATATCTCGCGAACGGATTGACCAATCTGCAAAATTTCTGTTGCATCTGAAAGTAGAAACTCGCCCGATTACACCGGTATGTGTAGTTTTCCCCTAGACCGTTCCAGTTATTCGTTTCGAGCATCACAACTGCGAAAATTTTGAGTTTCTAAAGCGTTCCTTATATCCAAACTGCCATATCTCGCGAACGGATTGATCAATCCGCAAAATTTCTGTTGCATCTGAAAGTAGAAACTCGCCCGATTACAACGGTATACGTACTTCTCCCCTAGGCCGTTCTAGTCATTCGTTTCGAGCATCAGAACTGCGAAAATTTTGAGTTTCTCAAGCGTTCCTTATATCCAAACTGCCATATCTCGCGAACGGATTGATCAATCCGCAAAATTTCTGTTGCATCTGAAAGTAGAAACTCGCCCGATTACAACGGTATGTGTAGTTTTCCCCTAGGCCGTTCTAGTTATTCGTGTCGAGCATCAGAACTGCGAAAATTTTGAGTTTCTCAAGCGTTTCTTACCTCCAAACTGCCATATCTCGCGAACGGATTGACCAATCCGCAAAATTTCTGTTGCATTTGAAAGTAGAAACTCGCCCGATTACAACGGTATGCGCACTTTTCCCCTAGGCGGTTCTAGTTATTCGTTTCGAGCATCAGAACTGCGAAAATTTTGAGTTTCTCAAGCGTTTCTTACCTTCAAACTGCCATATCTCGCGAACGGATTGACCAATCCGCAAAATTTCTATTGCATCTGAAAGTAGAAACTCGCTCGATTACAACGGTATGCGCACTTTTCCCCTAGGCGGTTCTAGTTATTCGTTTCGAGCATCAGAACTGCGAAAATTTTGAGTTTCTCAAGCGTTTCTTACCTCCAAACTGCCATATCTCGCGAACGGATTGACCAATCCGCAAAATTTCTGTTGCATCTGAAAGTAGAAACTCGCCCGATTACACCGGTATGTGTAGTTTTCCCCTAGACCGTTCCAGTTATTCGTTTCGAGCATCACAACTGCGAAAATTTTGAGTTTCTAAAGCGTTCCTTACCTCCAAACTGCCATATCTCGCGAACGGATTGACCAAGCCGCAAAATTTCTGTTGCATCTGAAAGTAGAAACTCGCCCGATTACAACGGTATGCGCACTTTGCCTCTAGGCCGTTCTAGTTATTCGTGTCGAGCATCAGAACTGCGAAAATTTTGAGTTTCTCAAGCGTTTCTTACCTCCAAACTGCCATATCTCGCGAACGGATTGACCAATCCGCAAAATTTCTGTTGCATCTGAAAGTAGAAACTCGCCCGATTACAACGGTATGTGTAGTTTTCCCCTAGGCCGTTCCAGTTATTCGTTTCGAGTATCAGAACTGCGAAAATTTTGAGTTTCTCAAGCGTTTCTTACCTCCAAACTGCCATATCTCGCGAACGGATTGACCAATCCGCAAAATTTCTGTTGCATCTGAAAATAGAAACTCGCCCGATTACAACGGTATGCGCACTTTTCCCCTAGGCGGTTCTAGTTATTCGTTTCGAGCATCAGAACTGCGAAAATTTTGAGTTTCTCAAGCGTTTCTTACCTCCAAACTGCCATATCTCGCGAACGGATTGACCAATCCGCAAAATTTCTGTTGCATCTGAAAGTAGAAACTCGCCCGATTACAACGGTATGTGTAGTTCTCCCCTAGGCCGTTCTTGTTATTCGTTTCGAGCATCAGAACTGCGAAAATTTTGAGTTTCTCAAGCGTTTCTTAATTCCAAACTGCCACATCTCGCGAACGGATCGACCAATCCGCAAAATTTCTGTTGCATCTGAAAGTAGAAACTCGCCCGATTACAACGGTATGCGTACTTCTCCCCTAGGCCGTTCTAGTCATTCGTTTCGAGCATCAGAACTGCGAAAATTTTGAGTTTCTCAAGCGTTTCTTATCTCCAAACTGCCATATCTCGCGAACAGATTGACCATTCCGCAAAATTTGTGTTGCATCTGAAAGTAGAAACTCGCCCGATTACAACGGTATGTGTAGTTTTCCCCTAGGCCGTTCTATTTATTCGTGTCGAGCATCAGAACTGCGAAAATTTTGAGTTTCTCAAGCGTTTCTTACCTCCAAACTGCCATATCTCGCGAACGGATTGACCAATCCGCAAAATTTCTGTTGCATCTGAAAGTAGAAACTCGCCCGATTACAACGGTATGTGTAGTTCTCCCCTAGGCCGTTCTAGTTATTCGTTTCGAGCATCAGAACTGCGAAACTTTTGAGTTTCTCAAGCGTTTCTTAATTCCAAACTGCCACATCTCGCGAACGGATCGACCAATCCGCAAAATTTCTGTTGCATCTGAAAGTAGAAACTCGCCCGATTACAACGGTATGTGTAGTTTTCCCCTAGGCCGTTCCAGTTATTCGTTTCGAGCATCAGAACTGCGAAAGTTTTGAGTTTCTCAAGCGTTTCTTACTTCCAAACTGTCACATCTCGCGAACGGATCGACCAATCCGCAAAATTTCTGTTGCATCTGAAAGTAGAAACTCGCCCGATTACAACGGTATGCGCTCTTTGCCTCTAGGCCGTTCTAGTTATTCGTGACGAGCATCAGAACTGCGAAAATTTTGAGTTTCTCAAGCGTTTCTTACCTCCAAACTGCCATATCTCGCGAACGGATTGACCAATCTGCAAAATTTCTGTTGCATCTGAAAGTAGAAACTCGCCCGATTACACCGGTATGTGTAGTTTTCCCCTAGACCGTTCCAGTTATTCGTTTCGAGCATCACAACTGCGAAAATTTTGAGTTTCTAAAGCGTTCCTTATATCCAAACTGCCATATCTCGCGAACGGATTGATCAATCCGCAAAATTTCTGTTGCATCTGAAAGTAGAAACTCGCCCGATTACAACGGTATGTGTAGTTTTCCCCTAGGCCGTTCTAGTTATTCGTGTCGAGCATCAGAACTGCGAAAATTTTGAGTTTCTCAAGCGTTTCTTATCTCCAAACTGCCATATCTCGCGAACGGATTGATCCATCCGCAAAATTTCTGTTGCATCTGAAAGTAGAAACTCGCCCGATTACAACGGTATGTGTAGTTTTCCCCTAGGTCGTTCCAGTTATTCGTTTCGAGCATCAGAACTGCGAAAATTTTGAGTTTCTAAAGCGTTCCTTATATCCAAACTGCCATATCTCGCGAACGGATTGATCAATCCGCAAAATTTCTGTTGCATCTGAAAGTAGAAACTCGCCCGATTACAACGGTATGTGTAGTTTTCCCCTAGGCCGTTCTAGTTATTCGTGTCGAGCATCAGAACTGCGAAAATTTTGAGTTTCTCAAGCGTTTCTTACCTCCAAACTGCCATATCTCGCGAACGGATTGACCAATCCGCAAAATTTCTGTTGCATCTGAAAGTAGAAACTCGCCCGATTACAACGGCATGTGTAGTTCTCCCCTAGGCCGTTCTAGTCATTCGTTTCGAGCATCAGAACTGCGAAAATTTTGAGTTTCTCAAGCGTTTCTTATCTCCAAACTGCCATATCTCGCGAACGGATTGACCAATCCGCAAAATTTCTGTTGCATCTGAAAGTAGAAACTCGCCCGATTACAACGGTAGGTGTAGTTTTCCCCTAGGCCGTTCTAGTTATTCGTGTCGAGCATCAGAACTGCGAAAATTTTGAGTTTCTCAAGCGTTTCTTACCTCCAAACTGCCATATCTCGCGAACGGATTGACCAATCCGCAAAATGTCTGTTGCATTTGAAAGTAGAAACTCGCCCGATTACAACGGTATGCGCACTTTTCCCCTAGGCGGTTCTAGTTATTCGTTTCGAGCATCAGAACTGCAAAAATTTTGAGTTTCTCAAGCGTTTCTTACCTCCAAACTGCCATATCTCGCGAACGGATTGACCAATCCGCAAAATTTCTGTTGCATCTGAAAGTAGAAACCCGCCCGATTACAACGGTATGTGTAGTTTTCCCCTAGGCCGTTCCAGTTATTCGTTTCGAGCATCAGAACTGCGAAAATTTTGAGTTTCTCAAGCGTTTCTTACTTCCAAACTGTCACATCTCGCA
Organism: Ptiloglossa arizonensis; assembly: GCF_051014685.1. Classification (NCBI taxonomy): domain Eukaryota; kingdom Metazoa; phylum Arthropoda; class Insecta; order Hymenoptera; family Colletidae; genus Ptiloglossa; species Ptiloglossa arizonensis. The sequence continues at coordinate 504,789 of NW_027478789.1, read as the reverse complement.
AACGGATCGACCAATCCGCAAAATTTCTGTTGCATCTGAAAGTAGAAACTCGCCCGATTACAACGGTATGCGCACTTTGCCTCTAGGCCGTTCTAGTTATTCGTGTCGAGCATCAGAACTGCGAAAATTTTGAGTTTCTCAAGCGTTTCTTACCTCCAAACTGCCATATCTCGCGAACGGATTGACCAATCCGCAAAATTTCTGTTGCATCTGAAAGTAGAAACTCGCCCGATTACAACGGTATGTGTAGTTTTCCCCTAGGCCGTTCCAGTTATTCGTTTCGAGTATCAGAACTGCGAAAATTTTGAGTTTCTCAAGCGTTTCTTACCTCCAAACTGCCATATCTCGCGAACGGATTGACCAATCCGCAAAATTTCTGTTGCATTTGAAAGTAGAAACTCGCCCGATTACAACGGTATGCGCACTTTTCCCGTAGGCGGTTCTAGTTATTCGTTTCGAGCATCAGAACTGCGAAAATTTTGAGTTTCTCAAGCGTTTCTTACCTACAAACTGCCATATCTCGCGAACGGATTGACCAATCCGCAAAATTTCTGTTGCATCTGAAAATAGAAACTCGCCCGATTACAACGGTATGCGCACTTTTCCCCTAGGCGGTTCTAGTTATTCGTTTCGAGCATCAGAACTGCGAAAATTTTGAGTTTCTCAAGCGTTTCTTACCTCCAAACTGCCATATCTCGCGAACGGATTGACCAATCCGCAAAATTTCTGTTGCATCTGAAAGTAGAAACTCGCCCGATTACAACGGTATGTGTAGTTCTCCCCTAGGCCGTTCTTGTTATTCGTTTCGAGCATCAGAACTGCGAAAATTTTGAGTTTCTCAAGCGTTTCTTAATTCCAAACTGCCACATCTCGCGAACGGATCGACCAATCCGCAAAATTTCTGTTGCATCTGAAAGTAGAAACTCGCCCGATTACAACGGTATGCGTACTTCTCCCCTAGGCCGTTCTAGTCATTCGTTTCGAGCATCAGAACTGCGAAAATTTTGAGTTTCTCAAGCGTTTCTTATCTCCAAACTGCCATATCTCGCGAACAGATTGACCATTCCGCAAAATTTGTGTTGCATCTGAAAGTAGAAACTCGCCCGATTACAACGGTATGTGTAGTTTTCCCCTAGGCCGTTCTATTTATTCGTGTCGAGCATCAGAACTGCGAAAATTTTGAGTTTCTCAAGCGTTTCTTACCTCCAAACTGCCATATCTCGCGAACGGATTGACCAATCCGCAAAATTTCTGTTGCATCTGAAAGTAGAAACTCGCCCGATTACAACGGTATGTGTAGTTCTCCCCTAGGCCGTTCTAGTTATTCGTTTCGAGCATCAGAACTGCGAAACTTTTGAGTTTCTCAAGCGTTTCTTAATTCCAAACTGCCACATCTCGCGAACGGATCGACCAATCCGCAAAATTTCTGTTGCATCTGAAAGTAGAAACTCGCCCGATTACAACGGTATGTGTAGTTTTCCCCTAGGCCGTTCCAGTTATTCGTTTCGAGCATCAGAACTGCGAAAGTTTTGAGTTTCTCAAGCGTTTCTTACTTCCAAACTGTCACATCTCGCGAACGGATCGACCAATCCGCAAAATTTCTGTTGCATCTGAAAGTAGAAACTCGCCCGATTACAACGGTATGCGCTCTTTGCCTCTAGGCCGTTCTAGTTATTCGTGACGAGCATCAGAACTGCGAAAATTTTGAGTTTCTCAAGCGTTTCTTACCTCCAAACTGCCATATCTCGCGAACGGATTGACCAATCTGCAAAATTTCTGTTGCATCTGAAAGTAGAAACTCGCCCGATTACACCGGTATGTGTAGTTTTCCCCTAGACCGTTCCAGTTATTCGTTTCGAGCATCACAACTGCGAAAATTTTGAGTTTCTAAAGCGTTCCTTATATCCAAACTGCCATATCTCGCGAACGGATTGATCAATCCGCAAAATTTCTGTTGCATCTGAAAGTAGAAACTCGCCCGATTACAACGGTATACGTACTTCTCCCCTAGGCCGTTCTAGTCATTCGTTTCGAGCATCAGAACTGCGAAAATTTTGAGTTTCTCAAGCGTTCCTTATATCCAAACTGCCATATCTCGCGAACGGATTGATCAATCCGCAAAATTTCTGTTGCATCTGAAAGTAGAAACTCGCCCGATTACAACGGTATGTGTAGTTTTCCCCTAGGCCGTTCTAGTTATTCGTGTCGAGCATCAGAACTGCGAAAATTTTGAGTTTCTCAAGCGTTTCTTACCTCCAAACTGCCATATCTCGCGAACGGATTGACCAATCCGCAAAATTTCTGTTGCATTTGAAAGTAGAAACTCGCCCGATTACAACGGTATGCGCACTTTTCCCCTAGGCGGTTCTAGTTATTCGTTTCGAGTATCAGAACTGCGAAAATTTTGAGTTTCTCAAGCGTTTCTTACCTTCAAACTGCCATATCTCGCGAACGGATTGACCAATCCGCAAAATTTCTATTGCATCTGAAAGTAGAAACTCGCTCGATTACAACGGTATGCGCACTTTTCCCCTAGGCGGTTCTAGTTATTCGTTTCGAGCATCAGAACTGCGAAAATTTTGAGTTTCTCAAGCGTTTCTTACCTCCAAACTGCCATATCTCGCGAACGGATTGACCAATCCGCAAAATTTCTGTTGCATCTGAAAGTAGAAACTCGCCCGATTACACCGGTATGTGTAGTTTTCCCCTAGACCGTTCCAGTTATTCGTTTCGAGCATCACAACTGCGAAAATTTTGAGTTTCTAAAGCGTTCCTTACCTCCAAACTGCCATATCTCGCGAACGGATTGACCAAGCCGCAAAATTTCTGTTGGTTCTGAAAGTAGAAACTCGCCCGATTACAACGGTATGCGCACTTTTCCCCTAGGCCGTACTAGTTATTCGTTTCGAGCATCAAAAATGCGAAAATTTTGAGTTTCTCAAGCGTTAGTTACCTCCAAACTGCCATATCTCGCGAACGGATTGACCAATCCGCATAATTTCTGTTGCATCTGAAAGTAGAAACTCGCCCGATTACAACGGTATGTGTAGTTTTCCCCTAGGCCGTTCCAGTTATTCGTTTCGAGTATCAGAACTGCGAAAATTTTGAGTTTCTCAAGCGTTTCTTACCTCCAAACTGCCATATCTCGCGAACGGATTGACCAATCCGCAAAATTTCTGTTGCATCTGAAAGTAGAAACTCGCCCGATTACAACGGCATGTGTAGTTCTCCCCTAGGCCGTTCTAGTCATTCGTTTCGAGCATCAGAACTGCGAAAATTTTGAGTTTCTCAAGCGTTTCTTATCTCCAAACTGCCATATCTCGCGAACGGATTGACCAATCCGCAAAATTTCTGTTGCATCTGAAAGTAGAAACTCGCCCGATTACAACGGTAGGTGTAGTTTTCCCCTAGGCCGTTCTAGTTATTCGTGTCGAGCATCAGAACTGCGAAAATTTTGAGTTTCTCAAGCGTTTCTTACCTCCAAACTGCCATATCTCGCGAACGGATTGACCAATCCGCAAAATGTCTGTTGCATTTGAAAGTAGAAACTCGCCCGATTACAACGGTATGCGCACTTTTCCCCTAGGCGGTTCTAGTTATTCGTTTCGAGCATCAGAACTGCAAAAATTTTGAGTTTCTCAAGCGTTTCTTACCTCCAAACTGCCATATCTCGCGAACGGATTGACCAATCCGCAAAATTTCTGTTGCATCTGAAAGTAGAAACCCGCCCGATTACAACGGTATGTGTAGTTTTCCCCTAGGCCGTTCCAGTTATTCGTTTCGAGCATCAGAACTGCGAAAATTTTGAGTTTCTCAAGCGTTTCTTACTTCCAAACTGTCACATCTCGCAAACGGATCGACCAATCCGCAAAATTTCTGTTGCATCTGAAAGTAGAAACTCGCCCGATTACAACGGTATGCGCACTTTGCCTCTAGGCCGTTCTAGTTATTCGTGTCGAGCATCAGAACTGCGAAAATTTTGAGTTTCTCAAGCGTTTCTTACCTCCAAACTGCCATATCTCGCGAACGGATTGACCAATCCGCAAAATTTCTGTTGCATCTGAAAGTAGAAACTCGCCCGATTACAACGGTATGTGTAGTTTTCCCCTAGGCCGTTCCAGTTATTCGTTTCGAGTATCAGAACTGCGAAAATTTTGAGTTTCTCAAGCGTTTCTTACCTCCAAACTGCCATATCTCGCGAACGGATTGACCAATCCGCAAAATTTCTGTTGCATTTGAAAGTAGAAACTCGCCCGATTACAACGGTATGCGCACTTTTCCCGTAGGCGGTTCTAGTTATTCGTTTCGAGCATCAGAACTGCGAAAATTTTGAGTTTCTCAAGCGTTTCTTACCTACAAACTGCCATATCTCGCGAACGGATTGACCAATCCGCAAAATTTCTGTTGCATCTGAAAGTACAAACTCGCCCGATTACAACGGTATGCGCACTTTTCCCCTAGGCGGTTCTAGTTATTCGTTTCGAGCATCAGAACTGCGAAAATTTTGAGTTTCTCAAGCGTTTCTTACCTCCAAACTGCCATATCTCGCGAACGGATTGACCAATCCGCAAAATTTCTGTTGCATCTGAAAGTAGAAACTCGCCCGATTTCAACGGTATGTGTAGTTCTCCCCTAGGCCGTTCTAGTTATTCGTTTCGAGCATCAGAACTGCGAAAATTTTGAGTTTCTCAAGCGTTTCTTAATTCCAAACTGCCACATCTCGCGAACGGATCGACCAATCCGCAAAATTTCTGTTGCATCTGAAAGTAGAAACTCGCCCGATTACAACGGTATGCGTACTTCTCCCCTAGGCCGTTCTAGTCATTCGTTTCGAGCATCAGAACTGCGAAAATTTTGAGTTTCTCAAGCGTTTCTTATCTCCAAACTGCCATATCTCGCGAACAGATTGACCATTCCGCAAAATTTGTGTTGCATCTGAAAGTAGAAACTCGCCCGATTACAACGGTATGTGTAGTTTTCCCCTAGGCCGTTCTATTTATTCGTGTCGAGCATCAGAACTGCGAAAATTTTGAGTTTCTCAAGCGTTTCTTACCTCCAAACTGCCATATCTCGCGAACGGATTGACCAATCCGCAAAATTTCTGTTGCATCTGAAAGTAGAAACTCGCCCGATTACAACGGCATGTGTAGTTCTCCCCTAGGCCGTTCTAGTCATTCGTTTCGAGCATCAGAACTGCGAAAATTTTGAGTTTCTCAAGCGTTTCTTATCTCCAAACTGCCATATCTCGCGAACGGATTGACCAATCCGCAAAATTTCTGTTGCATCTGAAAGTAGAAACTCGCCCGATTACAACGGTAGGTGTAGTTTTCCCCTAGGCCGTTCTAGTTATTCGTGTCGAGCATCAGAACTGCGAAAATTTTGAGTTTCTCAAGCGTTTCTTACCTCCAAACTGCCATATCTCGCGAACGGATTGACCAATCCGCAAAATGTCTGTTGCATTTGAAAGTAGAAACTCGCCCGATTACAACGGTATGCGCACTTTTCCCCTAGGCGGTTCTAGTTATTCGTTTCGAGCATCAGAACTGCAAAAATTTTGAGTTTCTCAAGCGTTTCTTACCTCCAAACTGCCATATCTCGCGAACGGATTGACCAATCCGCAAAATTTCTGTTGCATCTGAAAGTAGAAACCCGCCCGATTACAACGGTATGTGTAGTTTTCCCCTAGGCCGTTCCAGTTATTCGTTTCGAGCATCAGAACTGCGAAAATTTTGAGTTTCTCAAGCGTTTCTTACTTCCAAACTGTCACATCTCGCAAACGGATCGACCAATCCGCAAAATTTCTGTTGCATCTGAAAGTAGAAACTCGCCCGATTACAACGGTATGCGCACTTTGCCTCTAGGCCGTTCTAGTTATTCGTGTCGAGCATCAGAACTGCGAAAATTTTGAGTTTCTCAAGCGTTTCTTACCTCCAAACTGCCATATCTCGCGAACGGATTGACCAATCCGCAAAATTTCTGTTGCATCTGAAAGTAGAAACTCGCCCGATTACAACGGTATGTGTAGTTTTCCCCTAGGCCGTTCCAGTTATTCGTTTCGAGTATCAGAACTGCGAAAATTTTGAGTTTCTCAAGCGTTTCTTACCTCCAAACTGCCATATCTCGCGAACGGATTGACCAATCCGCAAAATTTCTGTTGCATTTGAAAGTAGAAACTCGCCCGATTACAACGGTATGCGCACTTTTCCCGTAGGCGGTTCTAGTTATTCGTTTCGAGCATCAGAACTGCGAAAATTTTGAGTTTCTCAAGCGTTTCTTACCTACAAACTGCCATATCTCGCGAACGGATTGACCAATCCGCAAAATTTCTGTTGCATCTGAAAGTACAAACTCGCCCGATTACAACGGTATGCGCACTTTTCCCCTAGGCGGTTCTAGTTATTCGTTTCGAGCATCAGAACTGCGAAAATTTTGAGTTTCTCAAGCGTTTCTTACCTCCAAACTGCCATATCTCGCGAACGGATTGACCAATCCGCAAAATTTCTGTTGCATCTGAAAGTAGAAACTCGCCCGATTTCAACGGTATGTGTAGTTCTCCCCTAGGCCGTTCTAGTTATTCGTTTCGAGCATCAGAACTGCGAAAATTTTGAGTTTCTCAAGCGTTTCTTAATTCCAAACTGCCACATCTCGCGAACGGATCGACCAATCCGCAAAATTTCTGTTGCATCTGAAAGTAGAAACTCGCCCGATTACAACGGTATGCGTACTTCTCCCCTAGGCCGTTCTAGTCATTCGTTTCGAGCATCAGAACTGCGAAAATTTTGAGTTTCTCAAGCGTTTCTTATCTCCAAACTGCCATATCTCGCGAACAGATTGACCATTCCGCAAAATTTGTGTTGCATCTGAAAGTAGAAACTCGCCCGATTACAACGGTATGTGTAGTTTTCCCCTAGGCCGTTCTATTTATTCGTGTCGAGCATCAGAACTGCGAAAATTTTGAGTTTCTCAAGCGTTTCTTACCTCCAAACTGCCATATCTCGCGAACGGATTGACCAATCCGCAAAATCTCTGTTGCATCTGAAAGTAGAAACTCGCCCGATTACAACGGTATGTGTAGTTCTCCCCTAGGCCGTTCTAGTTATTCGTTTCGAGCATCAGAACTGCGAAACTTTTGAGTTTCTCAAGCGTTTCTTAATTCCAAACTGCCACATCTCGCGAACGGATCGACCAATCCGCAAAATTTCTGTTGCATCTGAAAGTAGAAACTCGCCCGATTACAACGGTATGTGTAGTTTTCCCCTAGGCCGTTCCAGTTATTCGTTTCGAGCATCAGAACTGCGAAAGTTTTGAGTTTCTCAAGCGTTTCTTACATCCAAACTGTCACATCTCGCGAACGGATCGACCAATCCGCAAAATTTCTGTTGCATCTGAAAGTAGAAACTCGCCCGATTACAACGGTATGCGCTCTTTGCCTCTAGGCCGTTCTAGTTATTCGTGACGAGCATCAGAACTGCGAAAATTTTGAGTTTCTCAAGCGTTTCTTACCTCCAAACTGCCATATCTCGCGAACGGATTGACCAATCTGCAAAATTTCTGTTGCATCTGAAAGTAGAAACTCGCCCGATTACACCGGTATGTGTAGTTTTCCCCTAGACCGTTCCAGTTATTCGTTTCGAGCATCACAACTGCGAAAATTTTGAGTTTCTAAAGCGTTCCTTATATCCAAACTGCCATATCTCGCGAACGGATTGATCAATCCGCAAAATTTCTGTTGCATCTGAAAGTAGAAACTCGCCCGATTACAACGGTATACGTACTTCTCCCCTAGGCCGTTCTAGTCATTCGTTTCGAGCATCAGAACTGCGAAAATTTTGAGTTTCTCAAGCGTTCCTTATATCCAAACTGCCATATCTCGCGAACGGATTGATCAATCCGCAAAATTTCTGTTGCATCTGAAAGTAGAAACTCGCCCGATTACAACGGTATGTGTAGTTTTCCCCTAGGCCGTTCTAGTTATTCGTGTCGAGCATCAGAACTGCGAAAATTTTGAGTTTCTCAAGCGTTTCTTACCTCCAAACTGCCATATCTCGCGAACGGATTGACCAATCCGCAAAATTTCTGTTGCATTTGAAAGTAGAAACTCGCCCGATTACAACGGTATGCGCACTTTTCCCCTAGGCGGTTCTAGTTATTCGTTTCGAGCATCAGAACTGCGAAAATTTTGAGTTTCTCAAGCGTTTCTTACCTTCAAACTGCCATATCTCGCGAACGGATTGACCAATCCGCAAAATTTCTATTGCATCTGAAAGTAGAAACTCGCCCGATTACAACGGTACGTGTTGTTTTCCCCTAGGCCGTTCCAGTTATTCGTTTCGAGCATCAGAACTGCGAAAATTTTGAGTTTCTCAAGCGTTTCTTACATCCAAATTGCCATATCTCGCGAACGGATTGACCAATCCGCAAAATTTCTGTTGCATTTGAAAGTAGAAACTCGCCCGATTACAACGGTATGCGCACTTTTCCCCTAGGCGGTTCTAGTTATTCGTTTCGAGCATCAGAACTGCGAAAATTTTGAGTTTCTCAAGCGTTTCTTATCTCCAAACTGCCATATCTCGCGAACGGATTGATCCATCCGCAAAATTTCTGTTGCATCTGAAAGTAGAAACTCGCCCGATTACAACGGTATGCGCACTTTTCCCCTAGGCGGTTCTAGTTATTCGTTTCGAGCATCAGAACTGCGAAAATTTTGAGTTTCTCAAGCGTTTCTTACCTCCAAACTGCCATATCTCGCGAACGGATTGACCAATCCGCAAAATTTCTGTTGCATCTGAAAGTAGAAGCTCGCCCGATTACAACGGTATGTGTAGTTTTCCCCTAGGCCGTTCCAGTTATTCGTTTCGAGCATCAGAACTGCGAAAATTTTGAGTTTCTCAAGCGTTTCTTACATCCAAACTGCCATATCTCGCGAACGGATTGACCAATCCGCAAAATTTCTGTTGCATTTGAAAGTAGAAACTCGCCCGATTACAACGGTATGCGCACTTTTCCCCTAGGCGGTTCTAGTTATTCGTTTCGAGCATCAGAACTGCGAAAATTTTGAGTTTCTCAAGCGTTTCTTACGTCCAAACTGCCATATCTCGCGAACGGATTGACCAATCCGCAAAGTTTCTGTTGCATCTGAAAGTAGAAACTCGCCCGATTACAACGGTAGGTGTAGTTTTCCCCTAGGCCGTTCCAGTTATTCGTTTCGAGCATCAGAACTGCGAAAATTTTGAGTTTCTCAAGCGTTTCTTACATCCAAACTGCCATATCTCGCGAACGGATTGACCAATCCGCAAAATTTCTGTTGCATTTGAAAGTAGAAACTCGCCCGATTACAACGGTATGCGCACTTTTCCCCTAGGCGGTTTTAGTTATTCGTTTCGAGCATCAGAACTGCGAAAATTTTGAGTTTCTCAAGCGTTTCTTATCTCCAAACTGCCATATCTCGCGAACGGATTGATCCATCCGCAAAATTTCTGTTGCATCTGAAAGTAGAAACTCGCCCGATTACAACGGTATGTGTAGTTTTCCCCTAGGTCGTTCCGGTTATTCGTTTCCAGCATCAGAACTGCGAAAATTTTGAGTTTCTCAAGCGTTTCTTACCTCCAAACTGCCATATCTCGCGAACGGACTGACAAATCCGCAAAATTTCTGTTGCATTTGAAAGTAGAAACTCGCCCGATTACAACGGTATGCGCCCTTTTCCCCTAGGCGGTTCTAGTTATTCGTTTCGAGCATCAGAACTGCGAAAATTTTGAGTTTCTCAAGCGTTTCTTACATCCAAACTGCCACATCTCGCGAACGGATCCACCAATCCGCAAAATTTCTGTTGCATCTGAAAGTAGAAACTCGCCCGATTACAACGGTATGCGCACTTTGCCTCTAGGCTGTTCTAGTTATTCGTGTCGAGCATCAGAACTGCGAAAATTTTGAGTTTCTCAAGCGTTTCTTAATTCCAAACTGCCACATCTCGCGAACGGATTGACCAATCCGCAAAATTTTTGTTGCATGTGAAAGCAGAAACTCGCCCGATTACAACGGTATGCGCACTTTTCCCCTAGGCCGTTCTAGTTATTCGTTTCGAGCATCAGAACTGCGAAAATTTTGAGTTTCTCAAGCGTTTCTTACCTCCAAACTGCCATATCTCGCGAACGGATTGACCAATCCTCAAAGTTTCTGTTGCATCTGAAAGTAGAAACTCGCCCGATTACAACGGTATGTGTAGTTTTCCCCTAGGTCGTTCCAGTTATTCGTTTCCAGCATCAGAACTGCGAAAATTTTGAGTTTCTCAAGAGTTTCTTACCTCCAAACTGCCATATCTCGCGAACGGACTGACAAATCCGCAAAATTTCTGTTGCATTTGAAAGTAGAAACTCGCCCGATTACAACGGTATGCGCCCTTTTCCCCTAGGCGGTTCTAGTTATTCGTTTCGAGCATCAGAACTGCGAAAATTTTGAGTTTCTCAAGCGTTTCTTACATCCAAACTGCCACATCTCGCGAACGGATCCACCAATCCGCAAAATTTCTGTTGCATCTGAAAGTAGAAACTCGCCCGATTACAACGGTATGCGCACTTTGCCTCTAGGCTGTTCTAGTTATTCGTGTCGAGCATCAGAACTGCGAAAATTTTGAGTTTCTCAAGCGTTTCTTAATTCCAAACTGCCACATCTCGCGAACGGATTGACCAATCCGCAAAATTTTTGTTGCATGTGAAAGCAGAAACTCGCCCGATTACAACGGTATGCGCACTTTTCCCCTAGGCCGTTCTAGTTATTCGTTTCGAGCATCAGAACTGCGAAAATTTTGAGTTTCTCAAGCGTTTCTTACCTCCAAACTGCCATATCTCGCGAACGGATTGACCAATCCGCAAAGTTTCTGTTGCATCTGAAAGTAGAAACTCGCCCGATTACAACGGTAGGTGTAGTTTTCCCCTAGGCCGTTCCAGTTATTCGTTTCGAGCATCAGAACTGCGAAAATTTTGAGTTTCTCAAGCGTTTCTTACATCCAAACTGCCATATCTCGCGAACGGATTGACCAATCCGCAAAATTTCTGTTGCATTTGAAAGTAGAAACTCGCCCGATTACAACGGTGTGCGCACTTTTCCCCTAGGCGGTTCTAGTTATTCGTTTCGAGCATCAGAACTGCGAAAATTTTGAGTTTCTCAAGCGTTTCTTATCTCCAAACTGCCATATCTCGCGAACGGATTGATCCATCCGCAAAATTTCTGTTGCATCTGAAAGTAGAAACTCGCCCGATTACAACGGTATGCGCACTTTTCCCCTAGGCCGTTCTAGTTATTCGTGTGGAGCATCAGAACTGCGAAAATTTTGGGTTTCTCAAGCGTTTCTTACATCCAAACTGCCATATCTCGCGAACGGATTGACCAATCCGCAAAATTTCTGTTGCATCTGAAAGTAGAAACTCGCCCGATTACAACGGTATGCGTACTTCTCCCCAAGGCCGTTCTAGTCATTCGTTTCGAGCATCAGAACTGCGAAAATTTTGAGTTTCTCAAGCGTTTCTTACTTCCAAACTGCCACATCTCGCGAACGGATCGACCAATCAGGCAAAATTTCTGTTGCGTCTGAAAGTAGAAACTCGCCCGATTACAAAGGTATGCGCACTTTTCCCCTAGGCCGTTCTAGTTATTCGTGTGGAGCATCAGAACTGCGAAAATTTTGAGTTTCTCAAGCGTTTCTTACCTCCAAACTGCCATATCTCGCGAACGGATTGACCAATCCGCAAAATTTCTGTTGCATCTGAAAGTAGAAACTCGCCCGATTACAACGGTATGCGCCCTTTTCCCCTAGGCGGTTCTAGTTATTCGTTTCGAGCATCAGAACTGCGAAAATTTTGAGTTTCTCAAGCGTTTCTTACATCCAAACGGCTATATCTCGCGAACGGATTGACCAATTCGCATAATTTCCGTTGCATCTGAAAGTAGAAACTCGCCCGATTACAACGGTATGCGCACTTTTCCCCTAGGCCGTCCTAGTTATTCGTTTCGAGCATCAGAACTGCGAAAATTTTGAGTTTCTCAAGCGTTTCTTACATCCAAACGGCCATATCTCGCGAACGGATTGACCAATCCGCATAATTTCGGTTGCATCTGAAAGTAGAAACTCGCCCGATTACAACGGTATGCGCACTTTTCCCTTAGGCGGTTCTAGTTATTCGTTTCGAGCATCAGAACTGCGAAAATTTTGAGTTTCTCAAGCGTTTCTTACCTCCAAACTGCCATATCTCGCGAACGGATTGACCAATCCGCAAAATTTCTGTTGCATCTGAAAGTAGAAACTCGCCCGATTACAACGGTATGTGTAGTTCTCCCCTAGGCCGTTCTAGTTATTCGTTTCGAGCATCAGAACTGCGAAACTTTTGAGTTTCTCAAGCGTTTCTTAATTCCAAACTGCCACATCTCGCGAACGGATCGACCAATCCGCAAAATTTCTGTTGCATCTGAAAGTAGAAACTCGCCCGATTACAACGGTATGTGTAGTTTTCCCCTATGCCGTTCCAGTTATTCGTTTCGAGCATCAGAACTGCGAAAATTTTGAGTTTTTCAAGCGTTTCTTACTTCCAAACTGTCACATCTCGCGAACGGATGGACCAATCCGCAAAATTTCTGTTGCATCTGAAAGTAGAAACTCGCCCGATTACAACGGTATGCGTACTTCTCCCCTAGGCCATTCTAGTCATTCGTTTCGAGCATCAGAACTGCGAAAATTTTGAGTTTCTCAAGCGTTTCTTATCTCCAAACTGCCATATCTCGCGAACGGATTGACCATTCCGCAAAATTTCTGTTGCATCTGAAAGTAGAAACTCGCCCGATTACAACGGTATGTGTAGTTTTCCCCTAGGCCGTTCTATTTATTCGTGTCGAGCATCAGAACTGCGAAAATTTTGAGTTTCTCAAGCGTTTCTTACATCCAAATTGCCATATCTCGCGAACGGATTGACCAATCCGCAAAATTTCTGTTGCATTTGAAAGTAGAAACTCGCCCGATTACAACGGTATGCGCACTTTTCCCCTAGGCGGTTCTAGTTATTCGTTTCGAGCATCAGAACTGCGAAAATTTTGAGTTTCTCAAGCGTTTCTTATCTCCAAACTGCCATATCTCGCGAACGGATTGATCCATCCGCAAAATTTCTGTTGCATCTGAAAGTAGAAACTCGCCCGATTACAACGGTATGCGCACTTTTCCCCTAGGCGGTTCTAGTTATTCGTTTCGAGCATCAGAACTGCGAAAATTTTGAGTTTCTCAAGCGTTTCTTACCTCCAAACTGCCATATCTCGCGAACGGATTGACCAATCCGCAAAATTTCTGTTGCATCTGAAAGTAGAAGCTCGCCCGATTACAACGGTATGTGTAGTTTTCCCCTAGGCCGTTCCAGTTATTCGTTTCGAGCATCAGAACTGCGAAAATTTTGAGTTTCTCAAGCGTTTCTTACATCCAAACTGCCATATCTCGCGAACGGATTGACCAATCCGCAAAATTTCTGTTGCATTTGAAAGTAGAAACTCGCCCGATTACAACGGTATGCGCACTTTTCCCCTAGGCGGTTCTAGTTATTCGTTTCGAGCATCAGAACTGCGAAAATTTTGAGTTTCTCAAGCGTTTCTTACGTCCAAACTGCCATATCTCGCGAACGGATTGACCAATCCGCAAAGTTTCTGTTGCATCTGAAAGTAGAAACTCGCCCGATTACAACGGTAGGTGTAGTTTTCCCCTAGGCCGTTCCAGTTATTCGTTTCGAGCATCAGAACTGCGAAAATTTTGAGTTTCTCAAGCGTTTCTTACATCCAAACTGCCATATCTCGCGAACGGATTGACCAATCCGCAAAATTTCTGTTGCATTTGAAAGTAGAAACTCGCCCGATTACAACGGTATGCGCACTTTTCCCCTAGGCGGTTTTAGTTATTCGTTTCGAGCATCAGAACTGCGAAAATTTTGAGTTTCTCAAGCGTTTCTTATCTCCAAACTGCCATATCTCGCGAACGGATTGATCCATCCGCAAAATTTCTGTTGCATCTGAAAGTAGAAACTCGCCCGATTACAACGGTATGTGTAGTTTTCCCCTAGGTCGTTCCGGTTATTCGTTTCCAGCATCAGAACTGCGAAAATTTTGAGTTTCTCAAGCGTTTCTTACCTCCAAACTGCCATATCTCGCGAACGGACTGACAAATCCGCAAAATTTCTGTTGCATTTGAAAGTAGAAACTCGCCCGATTACAACGGTATGCGCCCTTTTCCCCTAGGCGGTTCTAGTTATTCGTTTCGAGCATCAGAACTGCGAAAATTTTGAGTTTCTCAAGCGTTTCTTACATCCAAACTGCCACATCTCGCGAACGGATCCACCAATCCGCAAAATTTCTGTTGCATCTGAAAGTAGAAACTCGCCCGATTACAACGGTATGCGCACTTTGCCTCTAGGCTGTTCTAGTTATTCGTGTCGAGCATCAGAACTGCGAAAATTTTGAGTTTCTCAAGCGTTTCTTAATTCCAAACTGCCACATCTCGCGAACGGATTGACCAATCCGCAAAATTTTTGTTGCATGTGAAAGCAGAAACTCGCCCGATTACAACGGTATGCGCACTTTTCCCCTAGGCCGTTCTAGTTATTCGTTTCGAGCATCAGAACTGCGAAAATTTTGAGTTTCTCAAGCGTTTCTTACCTCCAAACTGCCATATCTCGCGAACGGATTGACCAATCCTCAAAGTTTCTGTTGCATCTGAAAGTAGAAACTCGCCCGATTACAACGGTATGTGTAGTTTTCCCCTAGGTCGTTCCAGTTATTCGTTTCCAGCATCACAACTGCGAAAATTTTGAGTTTCTAAAGCGTTTCTTATCTCCAAACTGCCATATCTCGCGAACGGATTGATCCATCCGCAAAATTTCTGTTGCATCTGAAAGTAGAAACTCGCCCGATTACAACGGTATGCGCACTTTTCCCCTAGGCCGTTCTAGTTATTCGTGTGGAGCATCAGAACTGCGAAAATTTTGGGTTTCTCAAGCGTTTCTTACATCCAAACTGCCATATCTCGCGAACGGATTGACCAATCCGCAAAATTTCTGTTGCATCTGAAAGTAGAAACTCGCCCGATTACAACGGTATGCGTACTTCTCCCCAAGGCCGTTCTAGTCATTCGTTTCGAGCATCAGAACTGCGAAAATTTTGAGTTTCTCAAGCGTTTCTTACTTCCAAACTGCCACATCTCCCGAACGGATCGACCAATCAGGCAAAATTTCTGTTGCGTCTGAAAGTAGAAACTCGCCCGATTACAAAGGTATGCGCACTTTTCCCCTAGGCCGTTCTAGTTATTCGTGTGGAGCATCAGAACTGCGAAAATTTTGAGTTTCTCAAGCGTTTCTTACCTCCAAACTGCCATATCTCGCGAACGGATTGACCAATCCGCAAAATTTCTGTTGCATCTGAAAGTAGAAACTCGCCCGATTACAACGGTATGCGCCCTTTTCCCCTAGGCGGTTCTAGTTATTCGTTTCGAGCATCAGAACTGCGAAAATTTTGAGTTTCTCAAGCGTTTCTTACATCCAAACGGCTATATCTCGCGAACGGATTGACCAATTCGCATAATTTCCGTTGCATCTGAAAGTAGAAACTCGCCCGATTACAACGGTATGCGCACTTTTCCCCTAGGCCGTCCTAGTTATTCGTTTCGAGCATCAGAACTGCGAAAATTTTGAGTTTCTCAAGCGTTTCTTACATCCAAACGGCCATATCTCGCGAACGGATTGACCAATCCGCATAATTTCGGTTGCATCTGAAAGTAGAAACTCGCCCGATTACAACGGTATGCGCACTTTTCCCCTAGGCCGTTGTAGTTATTCGTGTGGAGCATCAGAACTGCGAAAATTTTGATTTTCTCAAGCGTTTCTTACATCCAAACTGCCATATCTCGCGAACGGATTGACCACTCCGCAAAATTTCTGTTGCATCTGAAAGTAGAAACTCGCCCGATTACAACGGTATGCGTACTTCTCCCCAAGGCCGTTCTAGTCATTCGTTTCGAGCATCAGAACTGCGAAAATTTTGAGTTTCTCAAGGGTTTCTTACCACCAAACTGCCATATATCGGGAACGGACTGACCAATCCGCAAAATTTCTGTTGCATCTGAAAGTAGAAACTCGCCCGATTACAACGGTATGTGTAGTTTTCCCCTAGGCCGTTCCAGTTATTCGTTTCGAGTATCAGAACTGCGAAAATTTTGAGTTTCTCAAGCGTTTCTTACCTCCAAACTGCCATATCTCGCGAACGGATTGACCAATCCGCAAAATTTCTGTTGCATCTGAAAGTAGAAACTCGCCCGATTACAACGGTATGCGCACTTTTCCCTTAGGCGGTTCTAGTTATTCGTTTCGAGCATCAGAACTGCGAAAATTTTGAGTTTCTCAAGCGTTTCTTACCTCCAAACTGCCATATCTCGCGAACGGATTGACCAATCCGCAAAATTTCTGTTGCATCTGAAAGTAGAAACTCGCCCGATTACAACGGTATGTGTAGTTCTCCCCTAGGCCGTTCTAGTTATTCGTTTCGAGCATCAGAACTGCGAAACTTTTGAGTTTCTCAAGCGTTTCTTAATTCCAAACTGCCACATCTCGCGAACGGATCGACCAATCCGCAAAATTTCTGTTGCATCTGAAAGTAGAAACTCGCCCGATTACAACGGTATGTGTAGTTTTCCCCTATGCCGTTCCAGTTATTCGTTTCGAGCATCAGAACTGCGAAAATTTTGAGTTTTTCAAGCGTTTCTTACTTCCAAACTGTCACATCTCGCGAACGGATGGACCAATCCGCAAAATTTCTGTTGCATCTGAAAGTAGAAACTCGCCCGATTACAACGGTATGCGTACTTCTCCCCTAGGCCGTTCTAGTCATTCGTTTCGAGCATCAGAACTGCGAAAATTTTGAGTTTCTCAAGCGTTTCTTATCTCCAAACTGCCATATCTCGCGAACGGATTGACCATTCCGCAAAATTTCTGTTGCATCTGAAAGTAGAAACTCGCCCGATTACAACGGTATGTGTAGTTTTCCCCTAGGCCGTTCTATTTATTCGTGTCGAGCATCAGAACTGCGAAAATTTTGAGTTTCTCAAGCGTTTCTTACATCCAAACGGCCATATCTCGCGAACGGATTGACCAATCCGCATAATTTCTGTTGCATCTGAAAGTAGAAACTCGCCCGATTACAACGGTATGCGCACTTTTCCCCTAGGCCGTTGTAGTTATTCGTGTGGAGCATCAGAACTGCGAAAATTTTGATTTTCTCAAGCGTTTCTTACATCCAAACTGCCATATCTCGCGAACGGATTGACCAATCCGCAAAATTTCTGTTGCATCTGAAAGTAGAAACTCGCCCGATTACAACGGTATGCGTACTTCTCCCCAAGGCCGTTCTAGTCATTCGTTTCGAGCATCAGAACTGCGAAAATTTTGAGTTTCTCAAGGGTTTCTTACCACCAAACTGCCATATATCGGGAACGGACTGACCAATCCGCAAAATTTCTGTTGCATCTGAAAGTAGAAACTCGCCCGATTACAACGGTATGTGTAGTTTTCCCCTAGGCCGTTCCAGTTATTCGTTTCGAGTATCAGAACTGCGAAAATTTTGAGTTTCTCAAGCGTTTCTTACCTCCAAACTGCCATATCTCGCGAACGGATTGACCAATCCGCAAAATTTCTGTTGCATCTGAAAGTAGAAACTCGCCCGATTACAACGGTATGCGCACTTTTCCCTTAGGCGGTTCTAGTTATTCGTTTCGAGCATCAGAACTGCGAAAATTTTGAGTTTCTCAAGCGTTTCTTACCTCCAAACTGCCATATCTCGCGAACGGATGGACCAATCCGCAAAATTTCTGTTGCATCTGAAAGTAGAAACTCGCCCGATTACAACGGTATGCGTACTTCTCCCCTAGGCCGTTCTAGTCATTCGTTTCGAGCATCAGAACTGCGATAATTTTGAGTTTCTCAAGCGTTTCTTATCTCCAAACTGCCATATCTCGCGAACGGATTGACCATTCCGCAAAATTTCTGTTGCATCTGAAAGTAGAAACTCGCCCGATTACAACGGTATGTGTAGTTTTCCCCTAGGCCGTTCTATTTATTCGTGTCGAGCATCAGAACTGCGAAAATTTTGAGTTTCTCAAGCGTTTCTTACCTCCAAACTGCCATATCTCGCGAACGGATTGACCAATCCGCAAAATTTCTGTTGCATTTGAAAGTAGAAACTCGCCCGATTACAACGGTTTGCGCACTTTTCCCCTAGGCGGTTCTAGTTATTCGTTTCGAGCATCAGAACTGCGAAAATTTTGAGTTTCTCAAGCGTTTCTTACCTCCAAACTGCCATATCTCGCGAACGGATTGACCAATCCGCAAAATTTCTGTTGCATCTGAAAGTAGAAACTCGCCCGATTACAACGGTATGCGCACTTTTCCCTTAGGCCGTTCTAGTTATTCGTTTCGAGCATCAGAACTGCGAAAATTTTGAGTTTCTCAAGCGTTTCTTACCTCCAAACTGCCATATCTCGCGAACGGATTGACCAATCCGCAAAATTTCTGTTGCATCTGAAAGTAGAAACTCGCCCGATTACAACGGTATGCGCCCTTTTCCCCTAGGCGGTTCTAGTTATTCGTTTCGAGCATCAGAACTGCGAAAATTTTGAGTTTCTCAAGCGTTTCTTACATCCAAACGGCTATATCTCGCGAACGGATTGACCAATTCGCATAATTTCCGTTGCATCTGAAAGTAGAAACTCGCCCGATTACAACGGTATGCGCACTTTTCCCCTAGGCCGTTCTAGTTATTCGTTTCGAGCATCAGAACTGCGAAAATTTTGAGTTTCTCAAGCGTTTCTTACATCCAAACGGCCATATCTCGCGAACGGATTGACCAATCCGCATAATTTCGGTTGCATCTGAAAGTAGAAACTCGCCCGATTACAACGGTATGCGCACTTTTCCCCTAGGCCGTTGTAGTTATTCGTGTGGAGCATCAGAACTGCGAAAATTTTGATTTTCTCAAGCGTTTCTTACATCCAAACTGCCATATCTCGCGAACGGATTGACCAATCCGCAAAATTTCTGTTGCATCTGAAAGTAGAAACTCGCCCGATTACAACGGTATGCGTACTTCTCCCCAAGGCCGTTCTAGTCATTCGTTTCGAGCATCAGAACTGCGAAAATTTTGAGTTTCTCAAGGGTTTCTTACCACCAAACTGCCATATATCGGGAACGGACTGACCAATCCGCAAAATTTCTGTTGCATCTGAAAGTAGAAACTCGCCCGATTACAACGGTATGTGTAGTTTTCCCCTAGGCCGTTCCAGTTATTCGTTTCGAGTATCAGAACTGCGAAAATTTTGAGTTTCTCAAGCGTTTCTTACCTCCAAACTGCCATATCTCGCGAACGGATTGACCAATCCGCAAAATTTCTGTTGCATCTGAAAGTAGAAACTCGCCCGATTACAACGGTATGCGCACTTTTCCCTTAGGCGGTTCTAGTTATTCGTTTCGAGCATCAGAACTGCGAAAATTTTGAGTTTCTCAAGCGTTTCTTACCTCCAAACTGCCATATCTCGCGAACGGATTGACCAATCCGCAAAATTTCTGTTGCATCTGAAAGTAGAAACTCGCCCGATTACAACGGTATGCGCCCTTTTCCCCTAGGCGGTTCTAGTTATTCGTTTCGAGCATCAGAACTGCGAAAATTTTGAGTTTCTCAAGCGTTTCTTACATCCAAACGGCTATATCTCGCGAACGGATTGACCAATTCGCATAATTTCCGTTGCATCTGAAAGTAGAAACTCGCCCGATTACAACGGTATGCGCACTTTTCCCCTAGGCCGTTCTAGTTATTCGTTTCGAGCATCAGAACTGCGAAAATTTTGAGTTTCTCAAGTGTTTCTTACATCCAAACGGCCATATCTCGCGAACGGATTGACCAATCCGCATAATTTCGGTTGCATCTGAAAGTAGAAACTCGCCCGATTACAACGGTATGCGCACTTTTCCCCTAGGCCGTTGTAGTTATTCGTGTGGAGCATCAGAACTGCGAAAATTTTGATTTTCTCAAGCGTTTCTTACATCCAAACTGCCATATCTCGCGAACGGATTGACCAATCCGCAAAATTTCTGTTGCATCTGAAAGTAGAAACTCGCCCGATTACAACGGTATGCGTACTTCTCCCCAAGGCCGTTCTAGTCATTCGTTTCGAGCATCAGAACTGCGAAAATTTTGAGTTTCTCAAGGGTTTCTTACCACCAAACTGCCATATATCGGGAACGGACTGACCAATCCGCAAAATTTCTGTTGCATCTGAAAGTAGAAACTCGCCCGATTACAACGGTATGTGTAGTTTTCCCCTAGGCCGTTCCAGTTATTCGTTTCGAGTATCAGAACTGCGAAAATTTTGAGTTTCTCAAGCGTTTCTTACCTCCAAACTGCCATATCTCGCGAACGGATTGACCAATCCGCAAAATTTCTGTTGCATCTGAAAGTAGAAACTCGCCCGATTACAACGGTATGCGCACTTTTCCCTTAGGCGGTTCTAGTTATTCGTTTCGAGCATCAGAACTGCGAAAATTTTGAGTTTCTCAAGCGTTTCTTACCTCCAAACTGCCATATCTCGCGAACGGATTGACCAATCCGCAAAATTTCTGTTGCATCTGAAAGTAGAAACTCGCCCGATTACAACGGTATGTGTAGTTCTCCCCTAGGCCGTTCTAGTTATTCGTTTCGAGCATCAGAACTGCGAAACTTTTGAGTTTCTCAAGCGTTTCTTAATTCCAAACTGCCATATCTCGCGAACGGATTGACCAATCCGCAAAATTTCTATTGCATCTGAAAGTAGAAACTCGCCCGATTACAACGGTATGCGCACTTTTCCCCTAGGCGGTTCTAGTTATTCGTTTCGAGCATCAGAACTGCGAAAATTTTGAGTTTCTCAAGCGTTTCTTACCTCCAAACTGCCATATCTCGCGAACGGATTGACCAATCCGCAAAATTTCTGTTGCATCTGAAAGTAGAAACTCGCCCGATTACAACGGTATGCGCACTTTTCCCTTAGGCGGTTCTAGTTATTCGTTTCGAGCATCAGAACTGCGAAAATTTTGAGTTTCTCAAGCGTTTCTTACCTCCAAACAGCCATATCTCGCGAACGGATTGACCAATCCGCAAAATTTCTGTTGCATCTGAAAGTAGAAACTCGCCCGATTACAACGGTATGCGCCCTTTTCCCCTAGGCGGTTCTAGTTATTCGTTTCGAGCATCAGAACTGCGAAAATTTTGAGTTTCTCAAGCGTTTCTTACATCCAAACGGCTATATCTCGCGAACGGATTGACCAATTCGCATAATTTCCGTTGCATCTGAAAGTAGAAACTCGCCCGATTACAACGGTATGCGCACTTTTCCCCTAGGCCGTTCTAGTTATTCGTTTCGAGCATCAGAACTGCGAAAATTTTGAGTTTCTCAAGCGTTTCTTACATCCAAACGGCCATATCTCGCGAACGGATTGACCAATCCGCATAATTTCGGTTGCATCTGAAAGTAGAAACTCGCCCGATTACAACGGTATGCGCACTTTTCCCCTAGGCCGTTGTAGTTATTCGTGTGGAGCATCAGAACTGCGAAAATTTTGATTTTCTCAAGCGTTTCTTACATCCAAACTGCCATATCTCGCGAACGGATTGACCAATCCGCAAAATTTCTGTTGCATCTGAAAGTAGAAACTCGCCCGATTACAACGGTATGCGTACTTCTCCCCAATGCCGTTCTAGTCATTCGTTTCGAGCATCAGAACTGCGAAAATTTTGAGTTTCTCAAGGGTTTCTTACCACCAAACTGCCATATATCGGGAACGGACTGACCAATCCGCAAAATTTCTGTTGCATCTGAAAGTAGAAACTCGCCCGATTACAACGGTATGTGTAGTTTTCCCCTAGGCCGTTCCAGTTATTCGTTTCGAGTATCAGAACTGCGAAAATTTTGAGTTTCTCAAGCGTTTCTTACCTCCAAACTGCCATATCTCGCGAACGGATTGACCAATCCGCAAAATTTCTGTTGCATCTGAAAGTAGAAACTCGCCCGATTACAACGGTATGCGCACTTTTCCCTTAGGCGGTTCTAGTTATTCGTTTCGAGCATCAGAACTGCGAAAATTTTGAGTTTTTCAAGCGTTTCTTACTTCCAAACAGTCACATCTCGCGAACGGATCGACCAATCCGCAAAATTTGTGTTGCATCTGAAAGTAGAAACTCGCCCGATTACAACAGTATGCGCTCTTTGCTTCTAGGCCGTTCTAGTTATTCGTGACGAGCATCAGAACTGCGAAAATTTTGAGTTTCTCAAGCGTTTCTTACCTCCAAACTGC
The DNA here is from genome assembly GCF_051014685.1 of Ptiloglossa arizonensis. Lineage (NCBI taxonomy): Eukaryota > Metazoa > Arthropoda > Insecta > Hymenoptera > Colletidae > Ptiloglossa > Ptiloglossa arizonensis. The sequence continues at coordinate 482,398 of NW_027478789.1, read as the reverse complement.
CATATCTCGCGAACGGATTGACCAATCCGCAAAATTTCTGTTGCATCTGAAAGCAGAAACTCGCCCTATTACAACGGTATGTGTAGTTTTCCCCTAGACCGTTCCAGTTATTCGTTTCGAGCATCAGAACTGCGAAAATTTTGAGTTTCTAAAGCGTTCCTTATATCCAAACTGCCATATCTCGCGAACGGATTGATCAATCCGCAAAATTTCTGTTGCATCTGAAGGTAGAAACTCGCCCGATTACAACGGTATGTGTAGTTTTCCCCTAGGCCGTTCTAGTTATTCGTGTCGAGCATCAGAACTGCGAAAATTTTGAGTTTCTCAAGCGTTTCTTACCTCCAAACTGCCATATCTCGCGAACGGATTGACCAATCCTCAAAATTTCTGTTGCATCTGAAAGTAGAAACTCGCCCGATTACAACGGTATGTGTAGTTCTCCCCTAGGCCGTTCTAGTTATTCGTTTCGAGCATCAGAACTGCGAAAATTTTGAGTTTCTCAAGGGTTTCTTACCACCAAACTGCCATATATCGGGAACGGACTGACCAATCCGCAAAATTTCTGTTGCATCTGAAAGTAGAAACTCGCCCGATTACAACGGTATGCGCACTTTTCCCCTAGGCGGTTCTAGTTATTCGTTTCGAGCATCAGAACTGCGAAAATTTTGAGTTTCTCAAGCGTTTCTTACCTCCAAACTGCCATATCTCGCGAACGGATTGACCAATCCGCAAAATTTCTGTTGCATCTGAAAGTAGAAACTCGCCCGATTACAACGGTATGCGCACTTTTCCCTTAGGCGGTTCTAGTTATTCGTTTCGAGCATCAGAACTGCGAAAATTTTGAGTTTCTCAAGCGTTTCTTACCTCCAAACTGCCATATCTCGCGAACGGATTGACCGATCCGCAAAATTTCTGTTGCATCTGAAAGTAGAAACTCGCCCGATTACAACGGTATGTGTAGTTCTCCCCTAGGCCGTTCTAGTTATTCGTTTCGAGCATCAGAACTGCGAAACTTTTGAGTTTCTCAAGCGTTTCTTAATTCCAAACTGCCACATCTCGCGAACGGATCGACCAATCCGCAAAATTTCTGTTGCATCTGAAAGTAGAAACTCGCCCGATTACAACGGTATGTGTAGTTTTCCCCTATGCCGTTCCAGTTATTCGTTTCGAGCATCAGAACTGCGAAAATTTTGAGTTTTTCAAGCGTTTCTTACTTCCAAACTGTCACATCTCGCGAACGGATCGACCAATCCGCAAAATTTCTGTTGCATCTGAAAGTAGAAACTCGCCCGATTACAACGGTATGCGCTCTTTGCCTCTAGGCCGTTCTAGTTATTCGTGACGAGCATCAGAACTGCGAAAATTTTGAGTTTCTCAAGCGTTTCTTACCTCCAAACTGCCATATCTCGCGAACGGATTGACCAATCCGCAAAATTTCTGTTGCATCTGAAAGTAGAAACTCGCCCGATTACAACGGTATGTGTAGTTTTCCCCTAGACCGTTCCAGTTATTCGTTTCGAGCATCAGAAATGCGAAAATGTTGAGTTTCTAAAGCGTTCCTTATATCCAAACTGCCATATCTCGCGAACGGATTGATCAATCCGCAAAATTTCTGTTGCATCTGAAAGTTGAAACTCGCCCGATTACAACGGTATGTGTAGTTTTCCCCTAGGCCGTTCTAGTTATTCGTGTCGAGCATCAGAACTGCGAAAATTTTGAGTTTCTCAAGCGTTTCTTACCTCCAAACTGCCATATCTCGCGAACGGAAGGACCAATCCTCAAAATTTCTGTTGCATCTGAAAGTAGAAACTCGCCCGATTACAACGGTATGTGTAGTTCTCCCCTAGGCCGTTCTAGTTATTCGTTTCGAGCATCAGAACTGCGAAAATTTTGAGTTTCTCAAGCGTTTCTTAATTCCAAACTGCCACATCTCGCGAACGGATCGACCAATCCGCAAAATTTCTGTTGCATCTGAAAGTAGAAACTCGCCCGATTACAACGGTATGCGTACTTCTCCCCTAGGCCGTTCTAGTCATTCGTTTCGAGCATCAGAACTGCGAAAATTTTGAGTTTCTCAAGCGTTTCTTACCTCCAAACAGCCATATCTCGCGAACGGATTGACCAATCCGCAAAATTTCTGTTGCATCTGAAAGTAGAAACTCGCCCGATTACAACGGTATGCGCACTTTTCCCTTAGGCGGTTCTAGTTATTCGTTTCGAGCATCAGAACTGCGAAAATTTTGAGTTTCTCAAGCGTTTCTTACCTCCAAACTGCCATATCTCGCGAACGGATTGACCAATCCGCAAAATTTCTGTTGCATCTGAAAGTAGAAACTCGCCCGATTACAACGGTATGCGCCCTTTTCCCCTAGGCGGTTCTAGTTATTCGTTTCGAGCATCAGAACTGCGAAAATTTTGAGTTTCTCAAGCGTTTCTTACATCCAAACGGCTATATCTCGCGAACGGATTGACCAATTCGCATAATTTCCGTTGCATCTGTAAGTAGAAACTCGCCCGATTACAACGGTATGCGCACTTTTCCCCTAGGCCGTTCTAGTTATTCGTTTCGAGCATCAGAACTGCGAAAATTTTGAGTTTCTCAAGCGTTTCTTACATCCAAACTGCCATATCTCGCGAACGGATTGACCAATCCGCAAAATTTCTGTTGCATCTGAAAGTAGAAACTCGCCCGATTACAACGGTATGCGTACTTCTCCCCAAGGCCGTTCTAGTCATTCGTTTCGAGCATCAGAACTGCGAAAATTTTGAGTTTCTCAAGCGTTTCTTACTTCCAAACTGCCACATCTCGCGAACGGATCGACCAATCAGGCAAAATTTCTGTTGCGTCTGAAAGTAGAAACTCGCCCGATTACAAAGGTATGCGCACTTTTCCCCTAGGCCGTTCTAGTTATTCGTGTGGAGCATCAGAACTGCGAAAATTTTGAGTTTCTCAAGCGTTTCTTACCTCCAAACTGCCATATCTCGCGAACGGATTGACCAATCCGCAAAATTTCTGTTGCATCTGAAAGTAGAAACTCGCCCGATTACAACGGTATGTGTAGTTTTCCCCTAGGCCGTTCTAGTTATTCGTGTCGAGCATCAGAACTGCGAAAATTTTGAGTTTCTCAAGCGTTTCTTACCTCCAAACTGCCATATCTCGCGAACGGATTGACCAATCCTCAAAATTTCTGTTGCATCTGAAAGTAGAAACTCGCCCGATTACAACGGTATGTGTAGTTCTCCCCTAGGCCGTTCTAGTTATTCGTTTCGAGCATCAGAACTGCGAAAATTTTGAGTTTCTCAAGCGTTTCTTAATTCCAAACTGCCACATCTCGCGAACGGATCGACCAATCCGCAAAATTTCTGTTGCATCTGAAAGTAGAAACTCGCCCGATTACAACGGTATGCGTACTTCTCCCCAAGGCCGTTCTAGTCATTCGTTTCGAGCATCAGAACTGCGAAAATTTTGAGTTTCTCAAGTGTTTCTTACATCCAAACGGCCATATCTCGCGAACGGATTGACCAATCCGCATAATTTCGGTTGCATCTGAAAGTAGAAACTCGCCCGATTACAACGGTATGCGCACTTTTCCCCTAGGCCGTTGTAGTTATTCGTGTGGAGCATCAGAACTGCGAAAATTTTGATTTTCTCAAGCGTTTCTTACATCCAAACTGCCATATCTCGCGAACGGATTGACCAATCCGCAAAATTTCTGTTGCATCTGAAAGTAGAAACTCGCCCGATTACAACGGTATGCGTACTTCTCCCCAAGGCCGTTCTAGTCATTCGTTTCGAGCATCAGAACTGCGAAAATTTTGAGTTTCTCAAGGGTTTCTTACCACCAAACTGCCATATATCGGGAACGGACTGACCAATCCGCAAAATTTCTGTTGCATCTGAAAGTAGAAACTCGCCCGATTACAACGGTATGTGTAGTTTTCCCCTAGGCCGTTCCAGTTATTCGTTTCGAGTATCAGAACTGCGAAAATTTTGAGTTTCTCAAGCGTTTCTTACCTCCAAACTGCCATATCTCGCGAACGGATTGACCAATCCGCAAAATTTCTGTTGCATCTGAAAGTAGAAACTCGCCCGATTACAACGGTATGCGCACTTTTCCCTTAGGCGGTTCTAGTTATTCGTTTCGAGCATCAGAACTGCGAAAATTTTGAGTTTCTCAAGCGTTTCTTACCTCCAAACTGCCATATCTCGCGAACGGATTGACCAATCCGCAAAATTTCTGTTGCATCTGAAAGTAGAAACTCGCCCGATTACAACGGTATGTGTAGTTCTCCCCTAGGCCGTTCTAGTTATTCGTTTCGAGCATCAGAACTGCGAAACTTTTGAGTTTCTCAAGCGTTTCTTAATTCCAAACTGCCATATCTCGCGAACGGATTGACCAATCCGCAAAATTTCTATTGCATCTGAAAGTAGAAACTCGCCCGATTACAACGGTATGCGCACTTTTCCCCTAGGCGGTTCTAGTTATTCGTTTCGAGCATCAGAACTGCGAAAATTTTGAGTTTCTCAAGCGTTTCTTACCTCCAAACTGCCATATCTCGCGAACGGATTGACCAATCCGCAAAATTTCTGTTGCATCTGAAAGTAGAAACTCGCCCGATTACAACGGTATGCGCACTTTTCCCTTAGGCGGTTCTAGTTATTCGTTTCGAGCATCAGAACTGCGAAAATTTTGAGTTTCTCAAGCGTTTCTTACCTCCAAACAGCCATATCTCGCGAACGGATTGACCAATCCGCAAAATTTCTGTTGCATCTGAAAGTAGAAACTCGCCCGATTACAACGGTATGCGCCCTTTTCCCCTAGGCGGTTCTAGTTATTCGTTTCGAGCATCAGAACTGCGAAAATTTTGAGTTTCTCAAGCGTTTCTTACATCCAAACGGCTATATCTCGCGAACGGATTGACCAATTCGCATAATTTCCGTTGCATCTGAAAGTAGAAACTCGCCCGATTACAACGGTATGCGCACTTTTCCCCTAGGCCGTTCTAGTTATTCGTTTCGAGCATCAGAACTGCGAAAATTTTGAGTTTCTCAAGCGTTTCTTACATCCAAACGGCCATATCTCGCGAACGGATTGACCAATCCGCATAATTTCGGTTGCATCTGAAAGTAGAAACTCGCCCGATTACAACGGTATGCGCACTTTTCCCCTAGGCCGTTGTAGTTATTCGTGTGGAGCATCAGAACTGCGAAAATTTTGATTTTCTCAAGCGTTTCTTACATCCAAACTGCCATATCTCGCGAACGGATTGACCAATCCGCAAAATTTCTGTTGCATCTGAAAGTAGAAACTCGCCCGATTACAACGGTATGCGTACTTCTCCCCAATGCCGTTCTAGTCATTCGTTTCGAGCATCAGAACTGCGAAAATTTTGAGTTTCTCAAGGGTTTCTTACCACCAAACTGCCATATATCGGGAACGGACTGACCAATCCGCAAAATTTCTGTTGCATCTGAAAGTAGAAACTCGCCCGATTACAACGGTATGTGTAGTTTTCCCCTAGGCCGTTCCAGTTATTCGTTTCGAGTATCAGAACTGCGAAAATTTTGAGTTTCTCAAGCGTTTCTTACCTCCAAACTGCCATATCTCGCGAACGGATTGACCAATCCGCAAAATTTCTGTTGCATCTGAAAGTAGAAACTCGCCCGATTACAACGGTATGCGCACTTTTCCCTTAGGCGGTTCTAGTTATTCGTTTCGAGCATCAGAACTGCGAAAATTTTGAGTTTTTCAAGCGTTTCTTACTTCCAAACAGTCACATCTCGCGAACGGATCGACCAATCCGCAAAATTTGTGTTGCATCTGAAAGTAGAAACTCGCCCGATTACAACAGTATGCGCTCTTTGCTTCTAGGCCGTTCTAGTTATTCGTGACGAGCATCAGAACTGCGAAAATTTTGAGTTTCTCAAGCGTTTCTTACCTCCAAACTGCCATATCTCGCGAACGGATTGACCAATCCGCAAAATTTCTGTTGCATCTGAAAGCAGAAACTCGCCCTATTACAACGGTATGTGTAGTTTTCCCCTAGACCGTTCCAGTTATTCGTTTCGAGCATCAGAACTGCGAAAATTTTGAGTTTCTAAAGCGTTCCTTATATCCAAACTGCCATATCTCGCGAACGGATTGATCAATCCGCAAAATTTCTGTTGCATCTGAAGGTAGAAACTCGCCCGATTACAACGGTATGTGTAGTTTTCCCCTAGGCCGTTCTAGTTATTCGTGTCGAGCATCAGAACTGCGAAAATTTTGAGTTTCTCAAGCGTTTCTTACCTCCAAACTGCCATATCTCGCGAACGGATTGACCAATCCTCAAAATTTCTGTTGCATCTGAAAGTAGAAACTCGCCCGATTACAACGGTATGTGTAGTTCTCCCCTAGGCCGTTCTAGTTATTCGTTTCGAGCATCAGAACTGCGAAAATTTTGAGTTTCTCAAGGGTTTCTTACCACCAAACTGCCATATATCGGGAACGGACTGACCAATCCGCAAAATTTCTGTTGCATCTGAAAGTAGAAACTCGCCCGATTACAACGGTATGCGCACTTTTCCCCTAGGCGGTTCTAGTTATTCGTTTCGAGCATCAGAACTGCGAAAATTTTGAGTTTCTCAAGCGTTTCTTACCTCCAAACTGCCATATCTCGCGAACGGATTGACCAATCCGCAAAATTTCTGTTGCATCTGAAAGTAGAAACTCGCCCGATTACAACGGTATGCGCACTTTTCCCTTAGGCGGTTCTAGTTATTCGTTTCGAGCATCAGAACTGCGAAAATTTTGAGTTTCTCAAGCGTTTCTTACCTCCAAACTGCCATATCTCGCGAACGGATTGACCGATCCGCAAAATTTCTGTTGCATCTGAAAGTAGAAACTCGCCCGATTACAACGGTATGTGTAGTTCTCCCCTAGGCCGTTCTAGTTATTCGTTTCGAGCATCAGAACTGCGAAACTTTTGAGTTTCTCAAGCGTTTCTTAATTCCAAACTGCCACATCTCGCGAACGGATCGACCAATCCGCAAAATTTCTGTTGCATCTGAAAGTAGAAACTCGCCCGATTACAACGGTATGTGTAGTTTTCCCCTATGCCGTTCCAGTTATTCGTTTCGAGCATCAGAACTGCGAAAATTTTGAGTTTTTCAAGCGTTTCTTACTTCCAAACTGTCACATCTCGCGAACGGATCGACCAATCCGCAAAATTTCTGTTGCATCTGAAAGTAGAAACTCGCCCGATTACAACGGTATGCGCTCTTTGCCTCTAGGCCGTTCTAGTTATTCGTGACGAGCATCAGAACTGCGAAAATTTTGAGTTTCTCAAGCGTTTCTTACCTCCAAACTGCCATATCTCGCGAACGGATTGACCAATCCGCAAAATTTCTGTTGCATCTGAAAGTAGAAACTCGCCCGATTACAACGGTATGTGTAGTTTTCCCCTAGACCGTTCCAGTTATTCGTTTCGAGCATCAGAAATGCGAAAATGTTGAGTTTCTAAAGCGTTCCTTATATCCAAACTGCCATATCTCGCGAACGGATTGATCAATCCGCAAAATTTCTGTTGCATCTGAAAGTTGAAACTCGCCCGATTACAACGGTATGTGTAGTTTTCCCCTAGGCCGTTCTAGTTATTCGTGTCGAGCATCAGAACTGCGAAAATTTTGAGTTTCTCAAGCGTTTCTTACCTCCAAACTGCCATATCTCGCGAACGGATTGACCAATCCTCAAAATTTCTGTTGCATCTGAAAGTAGAAACTCGCCCGATTACAACGGTATGTGTAGTTCTCCCCTAGGCCGTTCTAGTTATTCGTTTCGAGCATCAGAACTGCGAAAATTTTGAGTTTCTCAAGCGTTTCTTAATTCCAAACTGCCACATCTCGCGAACGGATCGACCAATCCGCAAAATTTCTGTTGCATCTGAAAGTAGAAACTCGCCCGATTACAACGGTATGCGTACTTCTCCCCTAGGCCGTTCTAGTCATTCGTTTCGAGCATCAGAACTGCGAAAATTTTGAGTTTCTCAAGCGTTTCTTACCTCCAAACAGCCATATCTCGCGAACGGATTGACCAATCCGCAAAATTTCTGTTGCATCTGAAAGTAGAAACTCGCCCGATTACAACGGTATGCGCACTTTTCCCTTAGGCGGTTCTAGTTATTCGTTTCGAGCATCAGAACTGCGAAAATTTTGAGTTTCTCAAGCGTTTCTTACCTCCAAACTGCCATATCTCGCGAACGGATTGACCAATCCGCAAAATTTCTGTTGCATCTGAAAGTAGAAACTCGCCCGATTACAACGGTATGCGCCCTTTTCCCCTAGGCGGTTCTAGTTATTCGTTTCGAGCATCAGAACTGCGAAAATTTTGAGTTTCTCAAGCGTTTCTTACATCCAAACGGCTATATCTCGCGAACGGATTGACCAATTCGCATAATTTCCGTTGCATCTGTAAGTAGAAACTCGCCCGATTACAACGGTATGCGCACTTTTCCCCTAGGCCGTTCTAGTTATTCGTTTCGAGCATCAGAACTGCGAAAATTTTGAGTTTCTCAAGCGTTTCTTACATCCAAACTGCCATATCTCGCGAACGGATTGACCAATCCGCAAAATTTCTGTTGCATCTGAAAGTAGAAACTCGCCCGATTACAACGGTATGCGTACTTCTCCCCAAGGCCGTTCTAGTCATTCGTTTCGAGCATCAGAACTGCGAAAATTTTGAGTTTCTCAAGCGTTTCTTACTTCCAAACTGCCACATCTCGCGAACGGATCGACCAATCAGGCAAAATTTCTGTTGCGTCTGAAAGTAGAAACTCGCCCGATTACAAAGGTATGCGCACTTTTCCCCTAGGCCGTTCTAGTTATTCGTGTGGAGCATCAGAACTGCGAAAATTTTGAGTTTCTCAAGCGTTTCTTACCTCCAAACTGCCATATCTCGCGAACGGATTGACCAATCCGCAAAATTTCTGTTGCATCTGAAAGTAGAAACTCGCCCGATTACAACGGTATGTGTAGTTTTCCCCTAGGCCGTTCTAGTTATTCGTGTCGAGCATCAGAACTGCGAAAATTTTGAGTTTCTCAAGCGTTTCTTACCTCCAAACTGCCATATCTCGCGAACGGATTGACCAATCCTCAAAATTTCTGTTGCATCTGAAAGTAGAAACTCGCCCGATTACAACGGTATGTGTAGTTCTCCCCTAGGCCGTTCTAGTTATTCGTTTCGAGCATCAGAACTGCGAAAATTTTGAGTTTCTCAAGCGTTTCTTAATTCCAAACTGCCACATCTCGCGAACGGATCGACCAATCCGCAAAATTTCTGTTGCATCTGAAAGTAGAAACTCGCCCGATTACAACGGTATGCGTACTTCTCCCCTAGGCCGTTCTAGTCATTCGTTTCGAGCATCAGAACTGCGAAAATTTTGAGTTTCTCAAGCGTTTCTTATCTCCAAACTGCCATATCTCGCGAACGGATTGACCATTCCGCAAAATTTCTGTTGCATCTGAAAGTAGAAACTCGCCCGATTACAACGGTATGTGTAGTTTTCCCCTAGGCCGTTCTATTTATTCGTGTCGAGCATCAGAACTGCGAAAATTTTGAGTTTCTCAAGCGTTTCTTACCTCCAAACTGCCATATCTCGCGAACGGATTGACCAATCCGCAAAATTTCTGTTGCATTTGAAAGTAGAAACTCGCTCGATTACAACGGTTTGCGCACTTTTCCCCTAGGCGGTTCTAGTTATTCGTTTCGAGCATCAGAACTGCGAAAATTTTGAGTTTCTCAAGCGTTTCTTACCTCCAAACTGCCATATCTCGCGAACGGATTGACCAATCCGCAAAATTTCTGTTGCATCTGAAAGTAGAAACTCGCCCGATTACAACGGTATGCGCACTTTTCCCTTAGGCGGTTCTAGTTATTCGTTTCGAGCATCAGAACTGCGAAAATTTTGAGTTTCTCAAGCGTTTCTTACCTCCAAACTGCCATATCTCGCGAACGGATTGACCAATCCGCAAAATTTCTGTTGCATCTGAAAGTAGAAACTCGCCCGATTACAACGGTATGCGCCCTTTTCCCCTAGGCGGTTCTAGTTATTCGTTTCGCGCATCAGAACTGCGAAAATTTTGAGTTTCTCAAGCGTTTCTTACATCCAAACGGCTATATCTCGCGAACGGATTGACCAATTCGCATAATTTCCGTTGCATCTGAAAGTAGAAACTCGCCCGATTACAACGGTATGCGCACTTTTCCCCTATGCCGTTCTAGTTATTCGTTTCGAGCATCAGAACTGCGAAAATTTTGAGTTTCTCAAGCGTTTCTTACATCCAAACGGCCATATCTCGCGAACGGATTGACCAATCCGCATAATTTCGGTTGCATCTGAAAGAAGAAACTCGCCCGATTACAACGGTATGCGCACTTTTCCCCTAGGCCGTTGTAGTTATTCGTGTGGAGCATCAGAACTGCGAAAATTTTGATTTTCTCAAGCGTTTCTTACATCCAAACTGCCATATCTCGCGAACGGATTGACCAATCCGCAAAATTTCTGTTGCATCTGAAAGTAGAAACTCGCCCGATTACAACGGTATGCGTACTTCTCCCCAAGGCCGCTCTAGTCATTCGTTTCGAGCATCAGAACTGCGAAAATTTTGAGTTTCTCAAGCGTTTCTTACTTCCAAACTGCCACATCTCGCGAACGGATCGACCAATCAGGCAAAATTTCTGTTGCGTCTGAAAGTAGAAACTCGCCCGATTACAAAGGTATGCGCACTTTTCCCCTAGGCCGTTCTAGTTATTCGTGTGGAGCATCAGAACTGCGAAAATTTTGAGTTTCTCAAGCGTTTCTTACATCCAAACTGCCATATCTCGCGAACGGATTGACCAATCCGCAAAATTTCTGTTGCATCTGAAAGTAGAAACTCGCCCGATTACAACGGTATGTGTAGTTTTCCCCTAGGCCGTTCCAGTTATTCGTTTCGAGCATCAGAACTGCGAAAATTTTGAGTTTCTCAAGCGTTTCTTTTCTCCAAACTGCCATATCTCGCGAACGGATTGACCAATCCGCAAAATTTCTGTTGCATCTGAAGGTAGAAACTCGCCCGATTACAACGGTATCTGTAGTTTTCCCCTAGGCCGTTCTAGTTATTCGTTTCGAGCATCAGAACTGCGAAAATTTTGAGTTTCTCAAGCGTTTCTTAATTCCAAACTGCCACATCTCGCGAACGGATTGACCAATCCGCAAAATTTTTGTTGCATTTGAATGCAGAAACTCGCCCGATTACAACGGTATGCGCACTTTTCCCCTAGGCCGTTCTAGTTATTCGTTTCGAGCATCAGAACTGCGAAAATTTTGAGTTTCTCAAGCGTTTCTTACATCCAAACGGCCATATCTCGCGAACGGATTGACCAATCCGCATAATTTCCGTTGCATCTGAAAGTAGAAACTCGCCCGATTACAACGGTATGCGCACTTTTCCCCTAGGCCGTTCTAGTTATTCGTTTCGAGCATCAGAACTGCGAAAATTTTGAGTTTCCCAAGCGTTTCTTACCTCCAAACTGCCATATCTCGCGAACGGATTGACCAATCCGTAAAATTTCTGTTGCATCTGAAAGTAGAAACTCGCCCGATTACAACGGTATGCGTACTTCTCCCCTAGGCCGTTCTAGTCATTCGTTTCGAGCATCAGAACTGCGAAAATTTTGAGTTTCTCAAGCGTTTCTTACTTCCAAACTGCCACATCTCGCGAACGGATCGACCAATCCGCAAAATTTTTGTTGCGTCTGAAAGTAGAAACTCGCCCGATTACAACGGTATGCGTACTTTTCCCCTAGGCCGTTCTAGTTATTCGTTTCGAGCATCAGAACTGCGAAAATTTTGAGTTTCTCAAGCGTTTCTTACTTCCAAACGGCCATATCTCGCGAACGGATTGACCAATCCGCATAATTTCGGTTGCATCTGAAAGAAGAAACTCGCCCGATTACAACGGTATGCGCACTTTTCCCCTAGGCCGTTGTAGTTATTCGTGTGGAGCATCAGAACTGCGAAAATTTTGATTTTCTCAAGCGTTTCTTACATCCAAACTGCCATATCTCGCGAACGGATTGACCAATCCGCAAAATTTCTGTTGCATCTGAAAGTAGAAACTCGCCCGATTACAACGGTATGCGTACTTCTCCCCAAGGCCGTTCTAGTCATTCGTTTCGAGCATCAGAACTGCGAAAATTTTGAGTTTCTCAAGCGTTTCTTACTTCCAAACTGCCACATCTCGCGAACGGATCGACCAATCAGGCAAAATTTCTGTTGCGTCTGAAAGTAGAAACTCGCCCGATTACAAAGGTATGCGCACTTTTCCCCTAGGCCGTTCTAGTTATTCGTGTGGAGCATCAGAACTGCGAAAATTTTGAGTTTCTCAAGCGTTTCTTACATCCAAACTGCCATATCTCGCGAACGGATTGACCAATCCGCAAAATTTCTGTTGCATCTGAAAGTAGAAACTCGCCCGATTACAACGGTATGTGTAGTTTTCCCCTAGGCCGTTCCAGTTATTCGTTTCGAGCATCAGAACTGCGAAAATTTTGAGTTTCTCAAGCGTTTCTTTTCTCCAAACTGCCATATCTCGCGAACGGATTGACCAATCCGCAAAATTTCTGTTGCATCTGAAAGTAGAAACTCGCCCGATTACAACGGTATCTGTAGTTTTCCCCTAGGCCGTTCTAGTTATTCGCTTCGAGCATCAGAACTGCGAAAATTTTGAGTTTCTCAAGCGTTTCTTAATTCCAAACTGCCACATCTCGCGAACGGATTGACCAATCCGCAAAATTTTTGTTGCATTTGAATGCAGAAACTCGCCCGATTACAACGGTATGCGCACTTTTCCCCTAGGCCGTTCTAGTTATTCGTGTGGAGCATCAGAACTGCGAAAATTTTGAGTTTCTCAAGCGTTTCTTACCTCCAAACTGCCATATCTCGCGAACGGATTGACCAATCCGTAAAATTTCTGTTGCATCTGAAAGTAGAAACTCGCCCGATTACAACGGTATGCGTACTTCTCCCCTAGGCCGTTCTAGTCATTCGTTTCGAGCATCAGAACTGCGAAAATTTTGAGTTTCTCAAGCGTTTCTTACTTCCAAACTGCCACATCTCGCGAACGGATCGACCAATCCGCAAAATTTTTGTTGCGTCTGAAAGTAGAAACTCGCCCGATTACAACGGTATGCGCACTTTGTCCCTAGGCCGTTCTAGTTATTCGTGTCGAGCATCAGAACTGCGAAAATTTTGAGTTTCTCAAGGGTTCCTTACCTCCAAACTGTCACATCTCGCGAACGGATCGACCAATCCGCAAAATTTCTGTTGCATTTGAAAGTAGAAACTCGCCCGATTACAACGGTATGCGCACTTTTCCCCTAGGCGGTTCTAGTTATTCGTTTCGAGCATCAGAACTGCGAAAATTTTGAGTTTCTCAAGCGTTTCTTACCTTCAAACTGCCATATCTCGCGAACGGATTGACCAATCCGCAAAATTTCTGTTGCACCTGAAAGTAGAAACTCGCCCGATTACAACGGTATGCGCACTTTTCCCCTAGGCGGTTCTAGTTATTCGTTTCGAGCATCAGAACTGCGAAAATTTTGAGTTTCTCAAGCGTTTCTTACCTCCAAACTGCCATATCTCGCGAACGGATTGACCAATCCGCAAAATTTCTGTTGCATCTGAAAGTAGAAACTCGCCCGATTACAACGGTATGTGTAGTTTTCCCCTAGGCCGGTCTAGTTATCCGTGTCGAGCATCAGAACTGCGAAAATTTTGAGTTTCTCAAGCGTTTCTTACCTCCAAACTGCCATATCTCGCGAACGGATTGACCAATCCGTAAAATTTCTGTTGCATCTGAAAGTAGAAACTCGCCCGATTACAACGGTATGCGTACTTCTCCCCTAGGCCGTTCTAGTCATTCGTTTCGAGCATCAGAACTGCGAAAATTTTGAGTTTCTCAAGCGTTTCTTACTTCCAAACTGCCACATCTCGCGAACGGATCGACCAATCCGCAAAATTTTTGTTGCGTCTGAAAGTAGAAACTCGCCCGATTACAACGGTATGCGCACTTTGTCCCTAGACCGTTCTAGTTATTCGTGTCGAGCATCAGAACTGCGAAAATTTTGAGTTTCTCAAGGGTTTCTTACCTCCAAACTGTCACATCTCGCGAACGGATCGACCAATCCGCAAAATTTCTGTTGCATCTGAAAGTAGAAACTCGCCCGATTACAACGGTATGCGCTCTTTGCCTCTAGGCCGTTCTAGTTATTCGTGACGAGCATCAGAACTGCGAAAATTTTGAGTTTCTCAAGCGTTTCTTACCTCCAAACTGCCATATCTCGCGAACGGATTGACCAATCCGCAAAATTTCTGTTGCATCTGAAAGTAGAAACTCGCCCGATTACAACGGTATGCGCCCTTTTCCCCTAGGCGGTTCTAGTTATTCGTTTCGAGCATCAGAACTGCGAAAATTTTGAGTTTCTCAAGCGTTTCTTACATCCAAACGGCTGTATCTCGCGAACGGATTGACCAATTCGCATAATTTCCGTTGCATCTGAAAGTAGAAACTCGCCCGATTACAACGGTATGCGCACTTTTCCCCTATGCCGTTCTAGTTATTCGTTTCGAGCATCAGAACTGCGAAAATTTTGAGTTTCTCAAGCGTTTCTTACATCCAAACGGCCATATCTCGCGAACGGATTGACCAATCCGCATAATTTCGGTTGCATCTGAAAGAAGAAACTCGCCCGATTACAACGGTATGCGCACTTTTCCCCTAGGCCGTTATAGTTATTCGTGTGGAGCATCATGACTGCGAAAATTTTGATTTTCTCAAGCGTTTCTTACATCCAAACTGCCATATCTCGCGAACGGATTGACCAATCCGCAAAATTTCTGTTGCATCTGAAAGTAGAAACTCGCCCGATTACAACGGTATGCGTACTTCTCCCCAAGGCCGTTCTAGTCATTCGTTTCGAGCATCAGAACTGCGAAAATTTTGAGTTTCTCAAGCGTTTCTTACTTCCAAACTGCCACATCTCGCGAACGGATCGACCAATCAGGCAAAATTTCTGTTGCGTCTGAAAGTAGAAACTCGCCCGATTACAAAGGTATGCGCACTTTTCCCCTAGGCCGTTCTAGTTATTCGTGTGGAGCATCAGAACTGCGAAAATTTTGAGTTTCTCAAGCGTTTCTTACATCCAAACTGCCATATCTCGCGAACGGATTGACCAATCCGCAAAATTTCTGTTGCATCTGAAAGTAGAAACTCGCCCGATTACAACGGTATGTGTAGTTTTCCCCTAGGCCGTTCCAGTTATTCGTTTCGAGCATCAGAACTGCGAAAATTTTGAGTTTCTCAAGCGTTTCTTTTCTCCAAACTGCCATATCTCGCGAACGGATTGACCGATCCGCAAAATTTCGGTTGCATCTGAAAGTAGAAACTCGCCCGATTACAACGGTATCTGTAGTTTTCCCCTAGGCCGTTCTAGTTATTCGCTTCGAGCATCAGAACTGCGAAAATTTTGAGTTTCTCAAGCGTTTCTTAATTCCAAACTGCCACATCTCGCGAACGGATTGACCAATCCGCAAAATTTTTGTTGCATTTGAATGCAGAAACTCGCCCGATTACAACGGTATGCGCACTTTTCCCCTAGGCCGTTCTAGTTATTCGTGTGGAGCATCAGAACTGCGAAAATTTTGAGTTTCTCAAGCGTTTCTTACCTCCAAACTGCCATATCTCGCGAACGGATTGACCAATCCGTAAAATTTCTGTTGCATCTGAAAGTAGAAACTCGCCCGATTACAACGGTATGCGTACTTCTCCCCTAGGCCGTTCTAGTCATTCGTTTCGAGCATCAGAACTGCGAAAATTTTGAGTTTCTCAAGCGTTTCTTACTTCCAAACTGCCACATCTCGCGAACGGATCGACCAATCCGCAAAATTTTTGTTGCGTCTGAAAGTAGAAACTCGCCCGATTACAACGGTATGCGCACTTTGTCCCTAGGCCGTTCTAGTTATTCGTGTCGAGCATCAGAACTGCGAAAATTTTGAGTTTCTCAAGGGTTTCTTACCTCCAAACTGTCACATCTCGCGAACGGATCGACCAATCCGCAAAATTTCTGTTGCATCTGAAAGTAGAAACTCGCCCGATTACAACGGTATGCGCACTTTTCCCCTAGGCGGTTCTAGTTATTCGTTTCGAGCATCAGAACTGCGAAAATTTTGAGTTTCTCAAGCGTTTCTTACCTCCAAACTGCCATATCTCGCGAACGGATTGACCAATCGGCAAAATTTCTGTTGCATCTGAAAGTAGAAACTCGCCCGATTACAACGGTATGTGTAGTTTTCCCCTAGGCCGTTCTAGTTATCCGTGTCGAGCATCAGAACTGCGAAAATTTTGAGTTTCTCAAGCGTTTCTTACCTCCAAACTGCCATATCTCGCGAACGGATTGACCAATCCGCAAAATTTCTGTTGCATTTGAAAGTAGAAACTCGCCCGATTACAACGGTATGCGCACTTTTCCCCTAGGCGGTTCTAGTTATTCGTTTCGAGCATCAGAACTGCGAAAATTTTGAGTTTCTCAAGCGTTTCTTACCTCCAAACTGCCATATCTCGCGAACGGATTGACCAATCCGCAAAATTTCTGTTGCATCTGAAAGTAGAAACTCGCCCGATTACAACGGTATGTGTAGTTCTCCCCTAGGCCGTTCTAGTTATTCGTTTCGAGCATCAGAACTGCGAAAATTTTGAGATTCTCAAGCGTTTCTTAATTCCAAACTGCCACATCTCGCGAACGGATCGACCAATCCGCAAAATTTCTGTTGCATCTGAAAGTAGCAACTCGCCCGATTACAACGGTATGCGTACTTCTCCCCTAGGCCGTTCTAGTCATTCGTTTCGAGCATCAGAACTGCGAAAATTTTGAGTTTCTCAAGCGTTTCTTACCTCCAAACTGCCATATCTCGCGAACGGATTGACCAATCCGCAAAATTTCTGTTGCATCTGAAAGTAGAAACTCGCCCGATTACAACGGTATGTGTAGTTTTCCCCTAGGCCGTTCTAGTTATCCGTGTCGAGCATCAGAACTGCGAAAATTTTGAGTTTCTCAAGCGTTTCTTACCTTTAAACTGCCATATCTCGCGAACGGATTGACCAATCCGCAAAATTTCTGTTGCATTTGAAAGTAGAAACTCGCCCGATTACAACGGTATGCGCACTTTTCCCCTAGGCGGTTCTAGTTATTCGTTTCGAGCATCAGAACTGCGAAAATTTTGAGTTTCTCAAGCGTTTCTTACCTCCAAACTGCCACATCTCGCGAACGGATCGACCAATCCGCAAAATTTCTGTTGCATCTGAAAGTAGCAACTCGCCCGATTACAACGGTATGCGTACTTCTCCCCTAGGCCGTTCTAGTCATTCGTTTCGAGCATCAGAACTGCGAAAATTTTGAGTTTCTCAAGCGTTTCTTACCTCCAAACTGCCATATCTCGCGAACGGATTGACCAATCCGCAAAATTTCTGTTGCATCTGAAAGTAGAAACTCGCCCGATTACAACGGTATGTGTAGTTTTCCCCTAGGCCGTTCTAGTTATCCGTGTCGAGCATCAGAACTGCGAAAATTTTGAGTTTCTCAAGCGTTTCTTACCTTTAAACTGCCATATCTCGCGAACGGATTGACCAATCCGCAAAATTTCTGTTGCATTTGAAAGTAGAAACTCGCCCGATTACAACGGTATGCGCACTTTTCCCCTAGGCGGTTCTAGTTATTCGTTTCGAGCATCAGAACTGCGAAAATTTTGAGTTTCTCAAGCGTTTCTTACCTCCAAACTGCCATATCTCGCGAACGGATTGACCAATCCGCAAAATTTCTGTTGCATCTGAAAGTAGAAACTCGCCCGATTACAACGGTATGTGTAGTTCTCCCCTAGGCCGTTCTAGTTATTCGTTTCGAGCATCAGAACTGCGAAAATTTTGAGATTCTCAAGCGTTTCTTAATTCCAAACTGCCACATCTCGCGAACGGATCGACCAATCCGCAAAATTTCTGTTGCATCTGAAAGTAGCAACTCGCCCGATTACAACGGTATGCGTACTTCTCCCCTAGGCCGTTCTAGTCATTGGTTTCGAGCATCAGAACTGCGAAAATTTTGAGTTTCTCAAGCGTTTCTTACCTCCAAACTGCCATATCTCGCGAACGGATTGACCAATCCGCAAAATTTCTGTTGCATCTGAAAGTAGAAACTCGCCCGATTACAACGGTATGCGCACTTTTCCCCTAGGCGGTTCTAGTTATTCGTTTCGAGCATCAGAACTGCGAAAATTTTGAGTTTCTCAAGCGTTTCTTATCTCCAAACTGCCATATCTCGCGAACGGATTGATCCATCCGCAAAATTTCTGTTGCATCTGAAAGTAGAAACTCGCCCGATTACAACGGTATGCGCACTTTTCCCCTAGGCGGTCCTAGTTATTCGTTTCGAGCATCAGAACTGCGAAAATTTTGAGTTTCTCAAGCGTTTCTTACCTCCAAACTGCCATATCTCGCGAACGGATTGACCAATCCGCAAAATTTCTGTTGCATCTGAAAATAGAAACTCGCCCGATTACAACGGTAGGTGTAGTTTTCCCCTAGGCCGTTCTAGTTATTCGTTTCGAGCATCAGAACTGCGAAAATTTTGGGTTTCTCAAGCGTTTCTTAATTCCAAACTGCCACATCTCGCGAACGTATCGACCAATCCGCAAAATTTCTGTTGCATCTGAAAGTAGAAACTCGCCCGATTACAACGGTATGCGCACTTTTCCCGTAGGCGGTTCTAGTTATTCGTCTCGAGCATCAGAACTGCGAAAATTTTGAGTTTCTCAAGCGTTTCTTACCTACAAACTGCCATATCTCGCGAAAGGATTGACCAATCCGCAAAATTTCTGTTGCATCTGAAAATAGAAACTCGCCCGATTACAACGGTATGCGCACTTTTCCCCTAGGCGGTTCTAGTTATTCGTTTCGAGCATCAGAACTGCGAAAATTTTGAGTTTCTCAAGCGTTTCTTACCTCCAAACTGCCATATCTCGCGAACGGATTGACCAATCCGCCAAATTTCTGTTGCATCTGAAAGTAGAAACTCGCCCGATTACAACGGTATGTGTAGTTTTCCCCTAGGTCGTTCCAGTTATTCGTTTCGAGCATCAGAACTGCGAAGATTTTGAGTTTCTCAAGCGTTTCTTACATCCTAACTGCCATATCTCGCGAACGGATTGACCAATCCGCAAAATTTCTGTTGCATTTGAAAGTAGAAACTCGCCCGATTACAACGGTATGCGCACTTTTCCCCTAGGCGGTTCTAGTTATTCGTTTCGAGCATCAGAACTGCGAAAATTTTGAGTTTCTCAAGCGTTTCTTATCTCCAAACTGCCATATCTCGCGAACGGATTGATCCATCCGCAAAATTTCTGTTGCATCTGAAAGTAGAAACTCGCCCGATTACAACGGTATGCGCACTTTTCCCCTAGGCGGTCCTAGTTATTCGTTTCGAGCATCAGAACTGCGAAAATTTTGAGTTTCTCAAGCGTTTCTTACCTCCAAACTGCCATATCTCGCGAACGGATTGACCAATCCGCAAAATTTCTGTTGCATCTGAAAATAGAAACTCGCCCGATTACAACGGTAGGTGTAGTTTTCCCCTAGGCCGTTCTAGTTATTCGTTTCGAGCATCAGAACTGCGAAAATTTTGGGTTTCTCAAGCGTTTCTTAATTCCAAACTGCCACATCTCGCGAACGTATCGACCAATCCGCAAAATTTCTGTTGCATCTGAAAGTAGAAACTCGCCCGATTACAACGGTATGCGCACTTTTCCCGTAGGCGGTTCTAGTTATTCGTCTCGAGCATCAGAACTGCGAAAATTTTGAGTTTCTCAAGCGTTTCTTACCTACAAACTGCCATATCTCGCGAAAGGATTGACCAATCCGCAAAATTTCTGTTGCATCTGAAAATAGAAACTCGCCCGATTACAACGGTATGCGCACTTTTCCCCTAGGCGGTTCTAGTTATTCGTTTCGAGCATCAGAACTGCGAAAATTTTGAGTTTCTCAAGCGTTTCTTACCTCCAAACTGCCATATCTCGCGAACGGATTGACCAATCCGCCAAATTTCTGTTGCATCTGAAAGTAGAAACTCGCCCGATTACAACGGTATGTGTAGTTTTCCCCTAGGTCGTTCCAGTTATTCGTTTCGAGCATCAGAACTGCGAAGATTTTGAGTTTCTCAAGCGTTTCTTACATCCTAACTGCCATATCTCGCGAACGGATTGACCAATCCGCAAAATTTCTGTTGCATTTGAAAGTAGAAACTCGCCCGATTACAACGGTATGCGCACTTTTCCCCTAGGCGGTTCTAGTTATTCGTTTCGAGCATCAGAACTGCGAAAATTTTGAGTTTCTCAAGCGTTTCTTATCTCCAAACTGCCATATCTCGCGAACGGATTGATCCATCCGCAAAATTTCTGTTGCATCTGAAAGTAGAAACTCGCCCGATTACAACGGTATGCGCACTTTTCCGCTAGGCGGTTCTAGTTATTCGTTTCGAGCATCAGAACTGCGAAAATTTTGAGTTTCTCAAGCGTTTCTTACCTCCAAACTGCCATATCTCGCGAACGGATTGACCAATCCGCAAAATTTCTGTTGCATCTGAAAATAGAAACTCGCCCGATTACAACGGTAGGTGTAGTTTTCCCCTAGGCCGTTCTAGTTATTCGTTTCGAGCATCAGAACTGCGAAAATTTTGAGTTTCTCAAGCGTTTCTTACTTCCAAACTGCCACATCTCGCGAACGGATCGACCAATCCGCAAAATTTCTGTTGCATCTGAAAGTAGAAACTCGCCCGATTACAACGGTATGCGCACTTTGCCTTTAGGCCGTTCTAGTTATTCGTGTCGAGCATCAGAACTGCGAAAATTTTGAGTTTCTCAAGCGTTTCTTAATTCCAAACTGCCACATCTCGCGAACGGATTGACCAATCCGCAAAATTTTTGTTGCATTTGAAAGCAGAAACTCGCCCGATTACAACGGTATGCGCACTTTTCCCCTAGGCCGTTCTAGTTATTCGTTTCGAGCATCAGAACTGCGAAAATTTTGAGTTTCTCAAGCGCTTCTTACATCCAAACGGCCATATCTCGCCAACGGATTGACCAATTCGCATAATTTCCGTTGCATCTGAAAGTAGAAACTCGCCCGATTACAACGGTATGCGCACTTTTCCCCTAGGCCGTTCTAGTTATTCGTCTCGAGCATCAGAACTGCGAAAATTTTGAGTTTCTCAAGCGTTTCTTACATCCAAACGGCCATATCTCGCGAACGGATTGACCAATCCGCATAATTTCGGTTGCATCTGAAAGTAGAAACTCGCCCGATTACAACGGTATGCGCACTTTTCCCCTAGGCCGTTCTAGTTATTCGTGTGGAGCATCAGAACTGCGAAAATTTTGAGTTTCTCCAGCGTTTCTTACATCCAAACTGCCATATCTCGCGAACGGATTGACCAATCCGCAAAATTTCTGTTGCATCTGAAAGTAGAAACTCGCCCGATTACAACGGTATGCGTACTTCTCCCCAAGGCCGTTCTAGTCATTCGTTTCGAGCATCAGAACAGCGAAAATTTTGAGTTTCTCAAGCGTTTCTTACTTCCAAACTGCCACATCTCGCGAACGGATCGACCAATCAGGCAAAATTTCTGTTGCGTCTGAAAGTAGAAACTCGCCCGATTACAACGGTATGCGCACTTTTCCCCTAGGCCGTTCTAGTTATTCGTGTGGAGCATCAGAACTGCGAAAATTTTGAGTTTCTCAAGCGTTTCTTACCTCCAATCTGCCATATCTCGCGAACGGATTGACCAATCCGCAAAATTTCTGTTGCATCTGAAAGTAGAAACTCGCCCGATTACAACGGTATGTGTAGTTTTCCCCTAGGCCGTTCCAGTTATTCGTTTCGAGCATCAGAACTGCGAAAATTTTGAGTTTCTCAAGCGTTTCTTTTCTCCAAACTGCCATATCTCGCGAACGGATTGACCAATCCGCAAAATTTCTGTTGCATCTGAAAGTAGAAACTCGCCCGATTACAACGGTATGCGCACTTTTCCCCTAGGCGGTTCTAGTTATTCGTTTCGAGCATCAGAACTGCGAAAATTTTGAGGTTCTCAAGCGTTTCTTATCTCCAAACTGCCATATCTCGCGAACGGATTGACCAATCCGCATAATTTCTGTTGCATCTGAAAGTAGAAACTCGCCTGATTACAACGGTATGCGCACTCTTCCCCTAGGCGGTTCTAGTTATTCGTTTCGAGCATCAGAACTGCGAAAATTTTGAGGTTCTCAAGCGTTTCTTATCTCCAAACTGCCATATCTCGCGAACGGATTGACCAATCCGCATAATTTCTGTTGCATCTGAAAGTAGAAACTCGCCTGATTACAACGGTATGCGCACTTTTCCCCTAGGCCGTTCTAGTTATTCGTGTGGAGCATCAGAACTGCGAAAATTTTGAGTTTCTCAAGCGTTTCTTACCTCCAAACTGCCATATCTCGCCAACGGATTGACCAATTCGCATAATTTCCGTTGCATCTGAAAGTAGAAACTCGCCCGATTACAACGGTATGCGCACTTTTCCCCTAGGCCGTTCTAGTTATTCGTCTCGAGCATCAGAACTGCGAAAATTTTGAGTTTCTCAAGCGTTTCTTACATCCAAACGGCCATATCTCGCGAACG
This sequence comes from Ptiloglossa arizonensis, assembly GCF_051014685.1. NCBI lineage: Eukaryota > Metazoa > Arthropoda > Insecta > Hymenoptera > Colletidae > Ptiloglossa > Ptiloglossa arizonensis. Next base: position 459,627 of record NW_027478789.1, on the reverse strand, counting down.
GATTGACCAATCCGCATAATTTCGGTTGCATCTGAAAGTAGAAACTCGCCCGATTACAACGGTATGCGCACTTTTCCCCTAGGCCGTTCTAGTTATTCGTGTGGAGCATCAGAACTGCGAAAATTTTGAGTTTCTCCAGCGTTTCTTACATCCAAACTGCCATATCTCGCGAACGGATTGACCAATCCGCAAAATTTCTGTTGCATCTGAAAGTAGAAACTCGCCCGATTACAACGGTATGCGTACTTCTCCCCAAGGCCGTTCTAGTCATTCGTTTCGAGCATCAGAACAGCGAAAATTTTGAGCTTCTCAAGCGTTTCTTACTTCCAAACTGCCACATCTCGCGAACGGATCGACCAATCAGGCAAAATTTCTGTTGCGTCTGAAAGTAGAAACTCGCCCGATTACAACGGTATGCGCACTTTTCCCCTAGGCCGTTCTAGTTATTCGTGTGGAGCATCAGAACTGCGAAAATTTTGAGTTTCTCAAGCGTTTCTTACCTCCAATCTGCCATATCTCGCGAACGGATTGACCAATCCGCAAAATTTCTGTTGCATCTGAAAGTAGAAACTCGCCCGATTACAACGGTATGTGTAGTTTTCCCCTAGGCCGTTCCAGTTATTCGTTTCGAGCATCAGAACTGCGAAAATTTTGAGTTTCTCAAGCGTTTCTTTTCTCCAAACTGCCATATCTCGCGAACGGATTGACCAATCCGCAAAATTTCTGTTGCATCTGAAAGTAGAAACTCGCCCGATTACAACGGTATGCGCACTTTTCCCCTAGGCGGTTCTAGTTATTCGTTTCGAGCATCAGAACTGCGAAAATTTTGAGGTTCTCAAGCGTTTCTTATCTCCAAACTGCCATATCTCGCGAACGGATTGACCAATCCGCATAATTTCTGTTGCATCTGAAAGTAGAAACTCGCCCGATTACAACGGTATGCGCACTTTTCCCCTAGGCCGTTCTAGTTATTCGTGTGGAGCATCAGAACTGCGAAAATTTTGAGTTTCTCAAGCGTTTCTTACCTCCAAACTGCCATATCTCGCGAACGGATTGACCAATCCGTAAAATTTCTGTTGCATCTGAAAGTAGAAACTCGCCCGATTACAACGGTATGCGTACTTCTCCCCTAGGCCGTTCTAGTCATTCGTTTCGAGCATCAGAACTGCGAAAATTTTGAGTTTCTCAAGCGTTTCTTACTTCCAAACTGCCACATCTCGCGAACGGATCGACCAATCCGCAAAATTTTTGTTGCGTCTGAAAGTAGAAACTCGCTCGATTACAACGGTATGCGCACTTTGTCCCTAGGCCGTTCTAGTTATTCGTGTCGAGCATCAGAACTGCGAAAATTTTGAGTTTCTCAAGGGTTTCTTACCTCCAAACTGCCATATCTCGGGAACGGACTGACCAACCCGCAAAATTTCTGTTGCATCTGAAAGTAGAAACTCGCCCGATTACAACGGTATGCGCACTTTTCCCCTAGGCGGTTGTAGTTATTCGTTTCGAGCATCAGAACTGCGAAAATTTTGAGTTTCTCAAGCGTTTCTTACCTCCAAACAGCCACATCTCGCGAACGGATTGACCAATCCACAAAATTTCTGTTGCACCTGAAAGTAGAAACTCGCCCGAATACAACGGTATGTATAGTTTTCCCCTAGGCCGTTCCAGTTATTCGTTTCGAGCATCAGAACTGCGAAAATTTTGAGTTTCTCAAGCGTTTCTTACCTCCAAACTGCCATATCTCGCGAACGGATTGACAAATCCGCAAAATTTCTGTTGCATTTGAAAGTAGAAACTCGCCCGATTACAAAGGTATGCGCACTTTTCCCCTAGGCGGTTCTAGTTACTCGTTTCGAGCATCAGAACTGCGAAAATTTTGAGTTTCTCAAGCGTTTCTTACCTCCAAACTGCCATATCTCGCGAACGGATTGACCAATCCGCAAAATTTCTGTTGCATCTGAAAGTAGAAACTCGCCCGATTACAACCGTATGCGCACTTTTCCCCTAGGCGGTTCTAGTTATTCGTTTCGAGCATCAGAACTGCGAAAATTTTGAGTTTCTTAAGCGTTTCTTACCTCCAAACTGCCATATCTCGCGAACGGATTGACCAATCCGCAAAATTTCTGTTGCATCTGAAAGTAGAAACTCGCCCGATTACAACCGTATGCGCACTTTTCCCTAGGCGGTTCTAGTCATTCGTTTCGAGCATCAGAACTGCGAAAATTTTGAGTTTCTCAAGCGTTTCTTACTTCCAAACTGCCACATCTCGCGAACGGATTGACCAATCCGCAAAATTTTTGTTGCATTTGAATGCAGAAACTCGCCCGATTACAACGGTATGCGCACTTTTCCCCTAGGCCGTTCTAGTTATTCGTTTCGAGCATCAGAACTGCGAAAATTTTGAGTTTCTCAAGCGTTTCTTACATCCAAACGGCCATATCTCGCGAACGGATTGACCAATCCGTAAAATTTCTGTTGCATCTGAAAGTAGAAACTCGCCCGATTACAACGGTATGCGTACTTCTCCCCTAGGCCGTTCTAGTCATTCGTTTCGAGCATCAGAACTGCGAAAATTTTGAGTTTCTCAAGCGTTTCTTACTTCCAAACTGCCACATCTCGCGAACGGATCGACCAATCCGCAAAATTTTTGTTGCGTCTGAAAGTAGAAACTCGCCCGATTACAACGGTATGCGCACTTTGTCCCTAGGCCGTTCTAGTTATTCGTGTCGAGCATCAGAACTGCGAAAATTTTGAGTTTCTCAAGGGTTTCTTACCTCCAAACTGCCATATCTCGGGAACGGACTGACCAATCCGCAAAATTTCTGTTGCATCTGAAAGTAGAAACTCGCCCGATTACAACCGTGTGCGTACTTCTCCCCTAGGCCGTTCTAGTCATTCGTTTCGAGCATCAGAACTGCGAAAATTTTGAGTTTCTCAAGGGTTTCTTACCACCAAACTGCCATATCTCGGGAACGGACTGATCAATCCGCAAAATTTCTGTTGCATCTGAAAGTAGAAACTCGCCCGATTACAACCGTGTGCGTACTTCTCCCCTAGGCCGTTCTAGTCATTCGTTTCGAGCATCAGAACTGCGAAAATTTTGAGTTTCTCAAGCGTTTCTTATCTCCAAACTGCCATATCTCGCGAACGGTTTGATCAATCCGCAAAATTTCTGTTGCATCTGAAAGTAGAAACTCGCCCGATTACAACGGTATGCGCACTTTTCCCCTAGGCGGTTGTAGTTATTCGTTTCGAGCATCAGAACTGCGAAAATTTTGAGTTTCTCAAGCGTTTCTTACCTCCAAACAGCCACATCTCGCGAACGGATTGACCAATCCACAAAATTTCTGTTGCACCTGAAAGTAGAAACTCGCCCGATTACAACGGTATGTGTAGTTTTCCCCTAGGCCGTTCCAGTTATTCGTTTCGAGCATCAGAACTGCGAAAATTTTGAGTTTCTCAAGCGTTTCTTACCTCCAAACTGCCATATCTCGCGAACGGATTGACAAATCCGCAAAATTTCTGTTGCATTTGAAAGTAGAAACTCGCCCGATTACAAAGGTATGCGCACTTTTCCCCTAGGCGGTTCTAGTTATTCGTTTCGAGCATGAGAACTGCGAAAATTTTGAGTTTCTCAAGCGTTTCTTACCTCCAAACTGCCATATCTCGCGAACGGATTGACCAATCCGCAAAATTTCTGTCGCACCTGAAAGTAGAAACTCGCCCGATTACAACGGTAGGTGTAGTTTTCCCCTAGGCCGTTCTAGTTATTCGTTTCGAGCATCAGAACTGCGAAAATTTTGAGTTTCTCAAGCGTTTCTTACCTCCAAACTGCCATATCTCGCGAACGGATCGACCAATTCGCAAAATTTCTGTTGCATCTGAAAGTAGAAACTCGCCCGATTACAACGGTATGCGCACTTTGCCCCTAGGCCGTTCTAGTTATTCGTGTCGAGCATCAGAACTGCGAAAATTTTGAGTTTCTCAAGCGTTTCTTACTTCCAAACTGCCATATCTCGCGAACGGATTGATCAATCCGCAAAATTTCTGTTGCATTTGAAAGTAGAAACTCGCCCGATTACAACGGTATGCGCACTTTTCCCCTAGGCGGTTCTAGTTATTCGTTTCGAGCATCAGAACTGCGAAAATTTTGAGTTTCTCAAGCGTTTCTTACTTCCAAACTGCCACATCTCGCGAACGGATCGACCAATTCGCAAAATTTCTGTTGCATCTGAAAGTAGAAACTCGCCAGATTACAACGGTATGCGCACTTTGCCCCTAGGCCGTTCTAGTTATTCGTGTCGAGCATCAGAACTGCGAAAATTTTGAGTTTCTCAAGCGTTTCTTACCTCCAAACTGCCATATCTCGCGAACGGATTGATCAATCCGCAAACTTTCTGTTGCAGTTGAAGGTAGAAACTCGCCCGATTACAACGGTATGCGCACTTTTCCCCTAGGCGGTTCTAGTTATTCGTTTCGAGCATCAGAACTGCGAAAATTTTGAGTTTCTCAAGCGTTTCTTACCTCCAAACTGCCATATCTCGCGAACGGATTGACCAATCCGCAAAATTTCTGTTGCACCTGAAAGTAGAAACTCGCCCGATTACAACGGTAGGTGTAGTTTTCCCCTAGGCCGTTCTAGTTACTCGTTTCGAGCATCAGAACTGCGAAAATTTTGAGTTTCTCAAGCGTTTCTTACATCCAAACTGCCATATCTCGCGAACGGATTGATCAATCCGCCAAATTTCTGTTGCATTTGAAAGTAGAAACTCGCCCGATTACAACGGTATGCGCACTTTTCCCCTAGGCGGTTCTAGTTATTCGTTTCGAGCATCAGAACTGCGAAAATTTTGAGTTTATCAAGCGTTTCTTACCTCCAAACTGCCATATCTCGCGAACGGATTGACCAATCCGCAAAATTTCTGTCGCACCTGAAAGTAGAAACTCGCCCGATTACAACGGTAGGTGTAGTTTTCCCCTAGGCCGTTCTAGTTATTCGTTTCGAGCATCAGAACTGCGAAAATTTTGAGTTTCTCAAGCGTTTCTTACCTCCAAACTGCCATATCTCGCGAACGGATTGACCATTCCGCAAAATTTCTGTTGCATCTGAAAGTAGAAACTCGCCCGATTACAACGGTGTGCGCACTTTTCCCCTAGGCCGTTCTAGTTATTCGTTTCGAGCATCAGAACTGCCAAAATTTTGAGTTTCTCAAGCGTTTCTTACCTCCAAACTGCCATATCTCGCGAACGGATTGACCAATCCGCAAAATTTCTGTTGCATCTGAAAGTAGAAACTCGCCCGATTACAACGGTATGCGTACTTTTCCCCTAGGCCGTTCTAGTTACTCGTTTCGAGCATCAGAACTGCCAAAATTTTGAGTTTCTCAAGCGTTTCTTACCACCAAACTGCCATATCTCGGGAACGGACTGATCAATCCGCAAAATTTCTGTTGCATCTGAAAGTAGAAACTCGCCCGATTACAACCGTGTGCGTACTTCTCCCCTAGGCCGTTCTAGTCATTCGTTTCGAGCATCAGAACTGCGAAAATTTTGAGTTTCTCAAGCGTTTCTTATCTCCAAACTGCCATATCTCGCGAACGGTTTGATCAATCCGCAAAATTTCTGTTGCATCTGAAAGTAGAAACTCGCCCGATTACAACGGTATGCGCACTTTTCCCCTAGGCGGTTGTAGTTATTCGTTTCGAGCATCAGAACTGCGAAAATTTTGAGTTTCTCAAGCGTTTCTTACCTCCAAACAGCCACATCTCGCGAACGGATTGACCAATCCACAAAATTTCTGTTGCACCTGAAAGTAGAAACTCGCCCGATTACAACGGTATGTGTAGTTTTCCCCTAGGCCGTTCCAGTTATTCGTTTCGAGCATCAGAACTGCGAAAATTTTGAGTTTCTCAAGCGTTTCTTACCTCCAAACTGCCATATCTCGCGAACGGATTGACAAATCCGCAAAATTTCTGTTGCATTTGAAAGTAGAAACTCGCCCGATTACAAAGGTATGCGCACTTTTCCCCTAGGCGGTTCTAGTTATTCGTTTCGAGCATGAGAACTGCGAAAATTTTGAGTTTCTCAAGCGTTTCTTACCTCCAAACTGCCATATCTCGCGAACGGATTGACCAATCCGCAAAATTTCTGTCGCACCTGAAAGTAGAAACTCGCCCGATTACAACGGTAGGTGTAGTTTTCCCCTAGGCCGTTCTAGTTATTCGTTTCGAGCATCAGAACTGCGAAAATTTTGAGTTTCTCAAGCGTTTCTTACCTCCAAACTGCCATATCTCGCGAACGGATCGACCAATTCGCAAAATTTCTGTTGCATCTGAAAGTAGAAACTCGCCCGATTACAACGGTATGCGCACTTTGCCCCTAGGCCGTTCTAGTTATTCGTGTCGAGCATCAGAACTGCGAAAATTTTGAGTTTCTCAAGCGTTTCTTACTTCCAAACTGCCATATCTCGCGAACGGATTGATCAATCCGCAAAATTTCTGTTGCATTTGAAAGTAGAAACTCGCCCGATTACAACGGTATGCGCACTTTTCCCCTAGGCGGTTCTAGTTATTCGTTTCGAGCATCAGATCTGCGAAAATTTTGAGTTTCTCAAGCGTTTCTTACTTCCAAACTGCCATATCTCGCGAACGGATTGATCAATCCGCAAAATTTCTGTTGCACCTGAAAGTAGAAACTCGCCCGATTACAACGGTAGGTGTAGTTTTCCCCTAGGCCGTTCTAGTTACTCGTTTCGAGCATCAGAACTGCGAAAATTTTGAGTTTCTCAAGCGTTTCTTACATCCAAACTGCCATATCTCGCGAACGGATTGATCAATCCGCCAAATTTCTGTTGCATTTGAAAGTAGAAACTCGCCCGATTACAACGGTATGCGCACTTTTCCCCTAGGCGGTTCTAGTTATTCGTTTCGAGCATCAGAACTGCGAAAATTTTGAGTTTCTCAAGCGTTTCTTACTTCCGAACTGCCACATCTCGCGAACGGATCGACCAATCCGCAAAATTTCTATTGCATCTGAAAGTAGAAACTCGCCCGATTAGAACGGTATGCGCACTTTGCCCCTAGGCCGTTCTAGTTATTCGTTTCGAGCATCAGAACTGCCAAAATTTTGAGTGTCTAAAGCGTTTCTTACCTCCAAACTGTCATATCTCGCGAACGGATTGACCAATCCGCATAATTTCTGTTGCATCTGAAAGTAGAAACTCGCCCGATTACAACGGTATGCGTACTTTTCCCCTAGGCCGTTCTAGTTACTCGTTTCGAGCATCAGAACTGCGAAAATTTTGAGTTTCTCAAGCGTTTCTTACCTCCAAACTGCCATATCTCGCGAACGGATTGATCAATCCGCAAAATTTCTGTTGCATTTGAAAGTAGAAACTCGCCCGATTACAACGGTATGCGCACTTTTCCCCTAGGCGGTTCTAGTTATTCGTTTCGAGCATCAGAACTGCGAAAATTTTGAGTTTCTCAAGCGTTTCTTACCTCCAAACTGCCATATCTCGCGAACGGATTGACCAATCCGCAAAATTTCTGTTGCATCTGAAAGTAGAAACTCGCCCGATTACAACGGTATGCGTACTTTTCCCCTAGGCCGTTCTAGTTACTCGTGTCGAGCATCAAAACTGCGAAAATTTTGAGTTTCTCAAGCGTTTCTTATCTCCAAACTGCCATATCTCGCGAACGGATCGACCAATCCGCAAAATTTCTGTTGCATCTGAAAGTAGAAACTCGCCCGATTACAACGGTATGCGCACTTTTCCCCTAGGCGGTTCTAGTTATTCGTTTCGAGCATCAGAACTGCGAAAATTTTGAGTTTCTCAAGCGTTTCTTACCTCCAAACTGCCATATTTCGCGAACGGATTGACCAATCCGCAAAATTTCTGTCGCACCTGAAAGTAGAAACTCGCCCGATTACAACGGTAGGTGTAGTTTTCCCCTAGGCCGTTCTAGTTATTCGTTTCGAGCATCAGAACTGCGAAAATTTTGAGTTTATCAAGCGTTTCTTACTTCCAAACTGCCATATCTCGCGAACGGATTGATCAATCCGCAAAATTTCTGTTGCACCTGAAAGTAGAAACTCGCCCGATTACAACCGTATGCGCACTTTTCCCTAGGCGGTTCTAGTCATTCGTTTCGAGCATCAGAACTGCGAAAATTTTGAGTTTCTCAAGCGTTTCTTACTTCCAAACTGCCACATCTCGCGAACGGATTGACCAATCCACAAAATTTCTGTTGCACCTGAAAGTAGAAACTCGCCCGAATACAACGGTATGTATAGTTTTCCCCTAGGCCGTTCCAGTTATTCGTTTCGAGCATCAGAACTGCGAAAATTTTGAGTTTCTCAAGCGTTTCTTACCTCCAAACTGCCATATCTCGCGAACGGATTGACAAATCCGCAAAATTTCTGTTGCATTTGAAAGTAGAAACTCGCCCGATTACAAAGGTATGCGCACTTTTCCCCTAGGCGGTTCTAGTTATTCGTTTCGAGCATCAGAACTGCGAAAATTTTGAGTTTCTTAAGCGTTTCTTACCTCCAAACTGCCATATCTCGCGAACGGATTGACCAATCCGCAAAATTTCTGTTGCATCTGAAAGTAGAAACTCGCCCGATTACAACCGTATGCGCACTTTTCCCTAGGCGGTTCTAGTCATTCGTTTCGAGCATCAGAACTGCGAAAATTTTGAGTTTCTCAAGCGTTTCTTACTTCCAAACTGCCACATCTCGCGAACGGATTGACCAATCCGCAAAATTTTTGTTGCATTTGAATGCAGAAACTCGCCCGATTACAACGGTATGCGCACTTTTCCCCTAGGCCGTTCTAGTTATTCGTTTCGAGCATCAGAACTGCGAAAATTTTGAGTTTCTCAAGCGTTTCTTACATCCAAACGGCCATATCTCGCGAACGGATTGACCAATCCGTAAAATTTCTGTTGCATCTGAAAGTAGAAACTCGCCCGGTTACAACGGTATGCGTACTTCTCCCCTAGGCCGTTCTAGTCATTCGTTTCGAGCATCAGAACTGCGAAAATTTTGAGTTTCTCAAGCGTTTCTTACTTCCAAACTGCCACATCTCGCGAACGGACTGACCAATCCGCAAAATTTCTGTTGCATCTGAAAGTAGAAACTCGCCCGATTACAACCGTGTGCGTACTTCTCCCCTAGGCCGTTCTAGTCATTCGTTTCGAGCATCAGAACTGCGAAAATTTTGAGTTTCTCAAGGGTTTCTTACCACCAAACTGCCATATCTCGGGAACGGACTGATCAATCCGCAAAATTTCTGTTGCATCTGAAAGTAGAAACTCGCCCGATTACAACCGTGTGCGTACTTCTCCCCTAGGCCGTTCTAGTCATTCGTTTCGAGCATCAGAACTGCGAAAATTTTGAGTTTCTCAAGCGTTTCTTATCTCCAAACTGCCATATCTCGCGAACGGTTTGATCAATCCGCAAAATTTCTGTTGCATCTGAAAGTAGAAACTCGCCCGATTACAACGGTATGCGCACTTTTCCCCTAGGCGGTTGTAGTTATTCGTTTCGAGCATCAGAACTGCGAAAATTTTGAGTTTCTCAAGCGTTTCTTACCTCCAAACAGCCACATCTCGCGAACGGATTGACCAATCCACAAAATTTCTGTTGCACCTGAAAGTAGAAACTCGCCCGATTACAACGGTATGTGTAGTTTTCCCCTAGGCCGTTCCAGTTATTCGTTTCGAGCATCAGAACTGCGAAAATTTTGAGTTTCTCAAGCGTTTCTTACCTCCAAACTGCCATATCTCGCGAACGGATTGACAAATCCGCAAAATTTCTGTTGCATTTGAAAGTAGAAACTCGCCCGATTACAAAGGTATGCGCACTTTTCCCCTAGGCGGTTCTAGTTATTCGTTTCGAGCATGAGAACTGCGAAAATTTTGAGTTTCTCAAGCGTTTCTTACCTCCAAACTGCCATATCTCGCGAACGGATTGACCAATCCGCAAAATTTCTGTCGCACCTGAAAGTAGAAACTCGCCCGATTACAACGGTAGGTGTAGTTTTCCCCTAGGCCGTTCTAGTTATTCGTTTCGAGCATCAGAACTGCGAAAATTTTGAGTTTCTCAAGCGTTTCTTACCTCCAAACTGCCATATCTCGCGAACGGATCGACCAATTCGCAAAATTTCTGTTGCATCTGAAAGTAGAAACTCGCCCGATTACAACGGTATGCGCACTTTGCCCCTAGGCCGTTCTAGTTATTCGTGTCGAGCATCAGAACTGCGAAAATTTTGAGTTTCTCAAGCGTTTCTTACTTCCAAACTGCCATATCTCGCGAACGGATTGATCAATCCGCAAAATTTCTGTTGCATTTGAAAGTAGAAACTCGCCCGATTACAACGGTATGCGCACTTTTCCCCTAGGCGGTTCTAGTTATTCGTTTCGAGCATCAGAACTGCGAAAATTTTGAGTTTCTCAAGCGTTTCTTACTTCCAAACTGCCACATCTCGCGAACGGATCGACCAATTCGCAAAATTTCTGTTGCATCTGAAAGTAGAAACTCGCCAGATTACAACGGTATGCGCACTTTGCCCCTAGGCCGTTCTAGTTATTCGTGTCGAGCATCAGAACTGCGAAAATTTTGAGTTTCTCAAGCGTTTCTTACCTCCAAACTGCCATATCTCGCGAACGGATTGATCAATCCGCAAACTTTCTGTTGCAGTTGAAGGTAGAAACTCGCCCGATTACAACGGTATGCGCACTTTTCCCCTAGGCGGTTCTAGTTATTCGTTTCGAGCATCAGAACTGCGAAAATTTTGAGTTTCTCAAGCGTTTCTTACCTCCAAACTGCCATATCTCGCGAACGGATTGACCAATCCGCAAAATTTCTGTTGCACCTGAAAGTAGAAACTCGCCCGATTACAACGGTAGGTGTAGTTTTCCCCTAGGCCGTTCTAGTTACTCGTTTCGAGCATCAGAACTGCGAAAATTTTGAGTTTCTCAAGCGTTTCTTACATCCAAACTGCCATATCTCGCGAACGGATTGATCAATCCGCCAAATTTCTGTTGCATTTGAAAGTAGAAACTCGCCCGATTACAACGGTATGCGCACTTTTCCCCTAGGCGGTTCTAGTTATTCGTTTCGAGCATCAGAACTGCGAAAATTTTGAGTTTATCAAGCGTTTCTTACCTCCAAACTGCCATATCTCGCGAACGGATTGACCAATCCGCAAAATTTCTGTCGCACCTGAAAGTAGAAACTCGCCCGATTACAACGGTAGGTGTAGTTTTCCCCTAGGCCGTTCTAGTTATTCGTTTCGAGCATCAGAACTGCGAAAATTTTGAGTTTCTCAAGCGTTTCTTACCTCCAAACTGCCATATCTCGCGAACGGATTGACCATTCCGCAAAATTTCTGTTGCATCTGAAAGTAGAAACTCGCCCGATTACAACGGTGTGCGCACTTTTCCCCTAGGCCGTTCTAGTTATTCGTTTCGAGCATCAGAACTGCCAAAATTTTGAGTTTCTCAAGCGTTTCTTACCTCCAAACTGCCATATCTCGCGAACGGATTGACCAATCCGCAAAATTTCTGTTGCATCTGAAAGTAGAAACTCGCCCGATTACAACGGTATGCGTACTTTTCCCCTAGGCCGTTCTAGTTACTCGTTTCGAGCATCAGAACTGCCAAAATTTTGAGTTTCTCAAGCGTTTCTTACCACCAAACTGCCATATCTCGGGAACGGACTGATCAATCCGCAAAATTTCTGTTGCATCTGAAAGTAGAAACTCGCCCGATTACAACCGTGTGCGTACTTCTCCCCTAGGCCGTTCTAGTCATTCGTTTCGAGCATCAGAACTGCGAAAATTTTGAGTTTCTCAAGCGTTTCTTATCTCCAAACTGCCATATCTCGCGAACGGTTTGATCAATCCGCAAAATTTCTGTTGCATCTGAAAGTAGAAACTCGCCCGATTACAACGGTATGCGCACTTTTCCCCTAGGCGGTTGTAGTTATTCGTTTCGAGCATCAGAACTGCGAAAATTTTGAGTTTCTCAAGCGTTTCTTACCTCCAAACAGCCACATCTCGCGAACGGATTGACCAATCCACAAAATTTCTGTTGCACCTGAAAGTAGAAACTCGCCCGATTACAACGGTATGTGTAGTTTTCCCCTAGGCCGTTCCAGTTATTCGTTTCGAGCATCAGAACTGCGAAAATTTTGAGTTTCTCAAGCGTTTCTTACCTCCAAACTGCCATATCTCGCGAACGGATTGACAAATCCGCAAAATTTCTGTTGCATTTGAAAGTAGAAACTCGCCCGATTACAAAGGTATGCGCACTTTTCCCCTAGGCGGTTCTAGTTATTCGTTTCGAGCATGAGAACAGCGAAAATTTTGAGTTTCTCAAGCGTTTCTTACCTCCAAACTGCCATATCTCGCGAACGGATTGACCAATCCGCAAAATTTCTGTCGCACCTGAAAGTAGAAACTCGCCCGATTACAACGGTAGGTGTAGTTTTCCCCTAGGCCGTTCTAGTTATTCGTTTCGAGCATCAGAACTGCGAAAATTTTGAGTTTCTCAAGCGTTTCTTACCTCCAAACTGCCATATCTCGCGAACGGATCGACCAATTCGCAAAATTTCTGTTGCATCTGAAAGTAGAAACTCGCCCGATTACAACGGTATGCGCACTTTGCCCCTAGGCCGTTCTAGTTATTCGTGTCGAGCATCAGAACTGCGAAAATTTTGAGTTTCTCAAGCGTTTCTTACTTCCAAACTGCCATATCTCGCGAACGGATTGATCAATCCGCAAAATTTCTGTTGCATTTGAAAGTAGAAACTCGCCCGATTACAACGGTATGCGCACTTTTCCCCTAGGCGGTTCTAGTTATTCGTTTCGAGCATCAGAACTGCGAAAATTTTGAGTTTCTCAAGCGTTTCTTACTTCCAAACTGCCATATCTCACGAACGGATTGATCAATCCGCAAAATTTCTGTTGCACCTGAAAGTAGAAACTCGCCCGATTACAACGGTAGGTGTAGTTTTCCCCTAGGCCGTTCTAGTTACTCGTTTCGAGCATCAGAACTGCGAAAATTTTGAGTTTCTCAAGCGTTTCTTACATCCAAACTGCCATATCTCGCGAACGGATTGATCAATCCGCCAAATTTCTGTTGCATTTGAAAGTAGAAACTCGCCCGATTACAACGGTATGCGCACTTTTCCCCTAGGCGGTTCTAGTTATTCGTTTCGAGCATCAGAACTGCGAAAATTTTGAGTTTCTCAAGCGTTTCTTACTTCCGAACTGCCACATCTCGCGAACGGATCGACCAATCCGCAAAATTTCTATTGCATCTGAAAGTAGAAACTCGCCCGATTAGAACGGTATGCGCACTTTGCCCCTAGGCCGTTCTAGTTATTCGTTTCGAGCATCAGAACTGCCAAAATTTTGAGTGTCTAAAGCGTTTCTTACCTCCAAACTGTCATATCTCGCGAACGGATTGACCAATCCGCATAATTTCTGTTGCATCTGAAAGTAGAAACTCGCCCGATTACAACGGTATGCGTACTTTTCCCCTAGGCCGTTCTAGTTACTCGTTTCGAGCATCAGAACTGCGAAAATTTTGAGTTTCTCAAGCGTTTCTTACCTCCAAACTGCCATATCTCGCGAACGGATTGATCAATCCGCAAAATTTCTGTTGCACCTGAAAGTAGAAACTCGCCCGATTACAACGGTATGTGTAGTTTTCCCCTAGGCCGTTCCAGTTATTCGTTTCGAGCATCAGAACTGCGAAAATTTTGAGTTTCTCAAGCGTTTCTTACCTCCAAACTGCCATATCTCGCGAACGGATTGACAAATCCGCAAAATTTCTGTTGCATTTGAAAGTAGAAACTCGCCCGATTACAAAGGTATGCGCACTTTTCCCCTAGGCGGTTCTAGTTATTCGTTTCGAGCATGAGAACTGCGAAAATTTTGAGTTTCTCAAGCGTTTCTTACCTCCAAACTGCCATATCTCGCGAACGGATTGACCAATCCGCAAAATTTCTGTCGCACCTGAAAGTAGAAACTCGCCCGATTACAACGGTAGGTGTAGTTTTCCCCTAGGCCGTTCTAGTTATTCGTTTCGAGCATCAGAACTGCGAAAATTTTGAGTTTCTCAAGCGTTTCTTACCTCCAAACTGCCATATCTCGCGAACGGATCGACCAATTCGCAAAATTTCTGTTGCATCTGAAAGTAGAAACTCGCCCGATTACAACGGTATGCGCACTTTGCCCCTAGGCCGTTCTAGTTATTCGTGTCGAGCATCAGAACTGCGAAAATTTTGAGTTTCTCAAGCGTTTCTTACTTCCAAACTGCCATATCTCGCGAACGGATTGATCAATCCGCAAAATTTCTGTTGCATTTGAAAGTAGAAACTCGCCCGATTACAACGGTATGCGCACTTTTCCCCTAGGCGGTTCTAGTTATTCGTTTCGAGCATCAGAACTGCGAAAATTTTGAGTTTCTCAAGCGTTTCTTACTTCCAAACTGCCATATCTCACGAACGGATTGATCAATCCGCAAAATTTCTGTTGCACCTGAAAGTAGAAACTCGCCCGATTACAACGGTAGGTGTAGTTTTCCCCTAGGCCGTTCTAGTTACTCGTTTCGAGCATCAGAACTGCGAAAATTTTGAGTTTCTCAAGCGTTTCTTACATCCAAACTGCCATATCTCGCGAACGGATTGATCAATCCGCCAAATTTCTGTTGCATTTGAAAGTAGAAACTCGCCCGATTACAACGGTATGCGCACTTTTCCCCTAGGCGGTTCTAGTTATTCGTTTCGAGCATCAGAACTGCGAAAATTTTGAGTTTCTCAAGCGTTTCTTACTTCCGAACTGCCACATCTCGCGAACGGATCGACCAATCCGCAAAATTTCTATTGCATCTGAAAGTAGAAACTCGCCCGATTAGAACGGTATGCGCACTTTGCCCCTAGGCCGTTCTAGTTATTCGTTTCGAGCATCAGAACTGCCAAAATTTTGAGTGTCTAAAGCGTTTCTTACCTCCAAACTGTCATATCTCGCGAACGGATTGACCAATCCGCATAATTTCTGTTGCATCTGAAAGTAGAAACTCGCCCGATTACAACGGTATGCGTACTTTTCCCCTAGGCCGTTCTAGTTACTCGTTTCGAGCATCAGAACTGCGAAAATTTTGAGTTTCTCAAGCGTTTCTTACCTCCAACTGCCATATCTCGCGAACGGATTGATCAATCCGCAAAATTTCTGTTGCATTTGAAAGTAGAAACTCGCCCGATTACAACGGTATGCGCACTTTTCCCCTAGGCGGTTCTAGTTATTCGTTTCGAGCATCAGAACTGCGAAAATTTTGAGTTTCTCAAGCGTTTCTTACCTCCAAACTGCCATATCTCGCGAACGGATTGACCAATCCGCAAAATTTCTGTTGCATCTGAAAGTAGAAACTCGCCCGATTACAACGGTATCCGTACTTTTCCCCTAGGCCGTTCTAGTTACTCGTGTCGAGCATCAAAACTGCGAAAATTTTGAGTTTCTCAAGCGTTTCTTATCTCCAAACTGCCATATCTCGCGAACGGATCGACCAATCCGCAAAATTTCTGTTGCATCTGAAAGTAGAAACTCGCCCGATTACAACGGTATGCGCACTTTTCCCCTAGGCGGTTCTAGTTATTCGTTTCGAGCATCAGAACTGCGAAAATTTTGAGTTTCTCAAGCGTTTCTTACCTCCAAACTGCCATATTTCGCGAACGGATTGACCAATCCGCAAAATTTCTGTCGCACCTGAAAGTAGAAACTCGCCCGATTACAACGGTAGGTGTAGTTTTCCCCTAGGCCGTTCTAGTTATTCGTTTCGAGCATCAGAACTGCGAAAATTTTGAGTTTATCAAGCGTTTCTTACCTCCAAACTGCCATATCTCGCGAACGGATTGACCAATCCGCAAAATTTCTGTCGCACCTGAAAGTAGAAACTCGCCCGATTACAACGGTAGGTGTAGTTTTCCCCTAGGCCGTTCTAGTTATTCGTTTCGAGCATCAGAACTGCGAAAATTTTTAGTTTCTCAAGCGTTTCTTACCTCCAAACTGCCATATCTCGCGAACGGATCGACCAATTCGCAAAATTTCTGTTGCATCTGAAAGTAGAAACTCGCCCGATTACAACGGTATGCGCACTTTGCCCCTAGGCCGTTCTAGTTATTCGTGTCGAGCATCAGAACTGCGAAAATTTTGAGTTTCTCAAGCGTTTCTTACTTCCAAACTGCCATATCTCGCGAACGGATTGATCAATCCGCAAAATTTCTGTTGCATTTGAAAGTAGAAACTCGCCCGATTACAACGGTATGCGCACTTTTCCCCTAGGCGGTTCTAGTTATTCGTTTCGAGCATCAGAACTGCGAAAATTTTGAGTTTCTCAAGCGTTTCTTACTTCCAAACTGCCACATCTCGCGAACGGATCGACCAATTCGCAAAATTTCTGTTGCATCTGAAAGTAGAAACTCGCCAGATTACAACGGTATGCGCACTTTGCCCCTAGGCCGTTCTAGTTATTCGTGTCGAGCATCAGAACTGCGAAAATTTTGAGTTTCTCAAGCGTTTCTTACCTCCAAACTGCCATATCTCGCGAACGGATTGATCAATCCGCAAACTTTCTGTTGCATTTGAAGGTAGAAACTCGCCCGATTACAACGGTATGCGCACTTTTCCCCTAGGCGGTTCTAGTTATTCGTTTCGAGCATCAGAACTGCGAAAATTTTGAGTTTCTCAAGCGTTTCTTACCTCCAAACTGCCATATCTCGCGAACGGATTGACCAATCCGCAAAATTTCTGTTGCACCTGAAAGTAGAAACTCGCCCGATTACAACGGTAGGTGTAGTTTTCCCCTAGGCCGTTCTAGTTACTCGTTTCGAGCATCAGAACTGCGAAAATTTTGAGTTTCTCAAGCGTTTCTTACATCCAAACTGCCATATCTCGCGAACGGATTGATCAATCCGCCAAATTTCTGTTGCATTTGAAAGTAGAAACTCGCCCGATTACAACGGTATGCGCACTTTTCCCCTAGGCGGTTCTAGTTATTCGTTTCGAGCATCAGAACTGCGAAAATTTTGAGTTTATCAAGCGTTTCTTACCTCCAAACTGCCATATCTCGCGAACGGATTGACCAATCCGCAAAATTTCTGTCGCACCTGAAAGTAGAAACTCGCCCGATTACAACGGTAGGTGTAGTTTTCCCCTAGGCCGTTCTAGTTATTCGTTTCGAGCATCAGAACTGCGAAAATTTTGAGTTTCTCAAGCGTTTCTTACCTCCAAACTGCCATATCTCGCGAACGGATTGACCATTCCGCAAAATTTCTGTTGCATCTGAAAGTAGAAACTCGCCCGATTACAACGGTGTGCGCACTTTTCCCCTAGGCCGTTCTAGTTATTCGTTTCGAGCATCAGAACTGCCAAAATTTTGAGTTTCTCAAGCGTTTCTTACCTCCAAACTGCCATATCTCGCGAACGGATTGACCAATCCGCAAAATTTCTGTTGCATCTGAAAGTAGAAACTCGCCCGATTACAACGGTATGCGTACTTTTCCCCTAGGCCGTTCTAGTTACTCGTTTCGAGCATCAGAACTGCCAAAATTTTGAGTTTCTCAAGCGTTTCTTACCTCCAAACTGCCATATCTCGCGAACGGATTGACCAATCCGCAAAATTTCTGTTGCATCTGAAAGTAGAAACTCGCCCGATTACAACGGTATGCGTACTTTTCCCCTAGGCCGTTCTAGATACTCGTGTCGAGCATCAAAACTGCGAAAATTTTGAGTTTCTCAAGCGTTTCCTATCTCCAAACTGCCATATCTCGCGAACGGATCGACCAATCCGCAAAATTTCTGTTGCATCTGAAAGTAGAAACACGCCCGATTACAACGGTATGCGCACTTTTCCCCTAGGCGGTTCTAGTGATTCGTTTCGAGCATCAGAACTGCGAAAATTTTGAGTTTCTCAAGCGTTTCTTACCTCCAAACTGCCATATCTCGCGAACGGATTGACCAATCCGCAAAATTTCTGTTGCTCCTGAAAGTAGAAACTCGCCCGATTACAACGGTATGCGTACTTTTCCCCTAGGCCGTTCTAGTTACTCGTTTCGAGCATCAAAACTGCGAAAATTTTGAGTTTCTCAAGCGTTTCTTATTTCCAAACTGCCATATCTCGCGAACGGATTGATCAATCCGCAAAATTTCTGTGCCTTCTGAAAGTAGAAACTCGCCCGATTACAACAGTAGGTGTAGTTTTCCCCTAGGCCGTTCCTGTTATTCATTTCGAGCATCAGAACTGCGAAAATTTTGAGTTTCTCAAGCGTTTCTTACTTCCGAACTGCCACATCTCGCGAACGGATCGACCAATCCGCAAAATTTCTATTGCATCTGAAAGTAGAAACTCGCCCGATTAGAACGGTATGCGCACTTTGCCCCTAGGCCGTTCTAGTTATTCGTTTCGAGCATCAGAACTGCCAAAATTTTGAGTGTCTAAAGCGTTTCTTACCTCCAAACTGTCATATCTCGCGAACGGATTGACCAATCCGCATAATTTCTGTTGCATCTGAAAGTAGAAACTCGCCCGATTACAACGGTAAGCGTACTTTTCCCCTAGGCCGTTCTAGTTATTCGTTTCGAGCATCAGAACTGCCAAAATTTTGAGTTTCTCAAGCGTTTCTTACCTCCAAACTGCCATATCTCGCGAACGGATTGACCAATCCGCAAAATTTCTGTTGCATCTGAAAGTAGAAACTCGCCCGATTACAACGGTATGCGTACTTTTCCCCTAGGCCGTTCTAGTTACTCGTGTCGAGCATCAAAACTGCGAAAATTTTGAGTTTCTCAAGCGTTTCTTATCTCCAAACTGCCATATCTCGCGAACGGATCGACCAATCCGCAAAATTTCTGTTGCATCTGAAAGTAGAAACTCGCTCGATTACAACGGTATGCGCACTTTTCCCCTAGGCGGTTCTAGTTATTCGTTTCGAGCATCAGAACTGCGAAAATTTTGAGTTTCTCAAGCGTTTCTTACCTCCAAACTGCCATATTTCGCGAACGGATTGACCAATCCGCAAAATTTCTGTCGCACCTGAAAGTAGAAACTCGCCCGATTACAACGGTAGGTGTAGTTTTCCCCTAGGCCGTTCTAGTTATTCGTTTCGAGCATCAGAACTGCGAAAGTTTTGAGTTTCTCAAGCGTTTCTTACCTCCAAACTGCCATATCTCGCGAACGGATTGACCAATTCGCGAAATTTCTGTTGCATCTGAAAGTAGAAACTCGCCCGATTACAACGGTAGGTGTAGTTTTCCCCTAGGCCGTTCTAGTTATTCGTGTCGAGCATCAGAACTGCGAAAATTTTGAGTTTATCAAGCGTTTCTTACCTCCAAACTGCCATATCTCGCGAACGGATTGACCAATCCGCAAAATTTCTGTTGCATCTGAAAGTAGAAACTAGCCCGATTACAACGGTATGCGCACTTTTCCCCTAAGCCGTTCTAGTTACTCGTTTCGAGCATCAAAACTGCGAAAATTTTGAGTTTCTCAAGCGTTTCTTACCTCCAAACTGCCATATCTCGCGAAAGGATTGACCAATCCGCATAATTTCTGTTGCATCTGAAAGCAGAAACTCGCCCGATTACAACGGTATGCGTACTTCTCCCCTAGGCCGTTCTAGTCATTCGTTTCGAGCATCAGAACTGCGAAAATTTTGAGTTTCTCAAGCGTTTCTTACCTCCAAACTGCTATATCTCGCGAACGGATTGACCAATCCACAAAATTTCTGTTGCATCTGAAAGTTGAAACTCGCCCGATTACAACGGTAGGTGTAGTTTTCCCCTAGGCCTTTCTAGTTATTCGTGTCGAGCATCAGAACTGCGAAAATTTTGAGTTTCTCAAGCGTTTCTTACCTCCAAACTGCCATATCTCGCGAACGGATTTACCAATCTGCAAAATTTCTGTTGCATCTGAAAGTAGAAACTCGCCCGATTACAACGGTAGGTGTATTTTTCCCCTAGGCCGTTCCAGTTATTCATTTCGAGCATCAGAACTGCGAAAATTTTGAGTTTCTCAAGCGTTTCTTATCTCCAAACTGCCATATCTCGCGAACGGATCGACCAATCCGCAAAATTTCTGTTGCATCTGAAAGTAGAAACTCGCCCGATTACAACGGTATGCGCACTTTTCCCCTAGGCCGTTCTAGTTATTCGTGTCGAGCATCAGAACTGCGAAAATTTTGAGTTTCTCAAGCGTTTCTTACATCCAAACTGCCATATCTCGCGAACGGATTGACCAATCCGCAAAATTTCTGTTGCATCTGAAAGTAGAAACTCGCCCGATTACAACGGTAGATGTAGTTTTCCCCTAGGCCGTTCTAGTTATTCGTGTCGAGCATCAGAACTGCGAAAATTTTAAGTTTATCAAACGTTTCTTACCTCCAAACTGCCATATCTCGCGAACGGATTGACCATTCCGCAAAATTTCTGTTGCATCTGAAAGTAGAAACTCGCCCGATTACAACGGTGTGCGCACTTTGCCCCTAGGCCGTTCTACTTATTCGTTTCGAGCATCAGAACTGCCAAAATTTTGAGTTTCTCAAGCGTTTCTTACCTCCAAACTGCCATATCTCGCGAACGGATTGATCAATCCGCAAAATTTCTGTTGCATTTGAAAGTAGAAACTCGCCCGATTACAACGGTATGCGCACTTTTCCCCTAGGCGGTTCTAGTTATTCGTTTCGAGCATCAGAACTGCGAAAATTTTGAGTTTCTCAAGCGTTTCTTACCTCCAAACTGCCATATCTCGCGAACGGATTGACCATTCCGCAAAATTTCTGTTGCATCTGAAAGTAGAAACTCGCCCGATTACAACGGTGTGCGCACTTTGCCCCTAGGCCGTTCTAGTTATTCGTTTCGAGCATCAGAACTGCCAAAATTTTGAGTTTCTCAAGCGTTTCTTACCTCCAAACTGCCATATCTCGCGAACGGATTGACCAATCCGCAAAATTTTTGTTGCATCTGAAAGTAGAAACTCGCCAGATTACAACGGTATGCGCACTTTGCCCCTAGGCCGTTCTAGTTATTCGTGTCGAGCATCAGAACTGCGAAAATTTTGAGTTTCTCAAGCGTTTCTTACCTCCAAACTGACATATCTCGCGAACGGATTGATCAATCCGCAAAATTTCTGTTGCATTTGAAAGTAGAAACTCGCCCGATTACAACGGTATGCGCACTTTTCCCCTAGGCGGTTCTAGTTATTCGTTTCGAGCATCAGAACTGCGAAAATTTTGAGTTTCTCAAGCGTTTCTTACCTCCAAACTGCCATATCTCGCGAACGGATTGACCAATCCGCAAAATTTCTGTTGCATCTGAAACTAGAAACTCGCCCGATTACAACGGTATATGTAGTTTTCCCCTAGGCCGTTCTAGTTATTCGTGTCGAGCATCAGAACTGCAAAAATTTTAAGTTTATCAAGCGTTTCTTACCTCCAAACTGCCATATCTCGCGAACGGATTGACCAATCCGCAAAATTTCTGTTGCATCTGAAAGTAGAACCTCGCCCGATTACAACGGTATGCGTACTTTTCCCCTAGGCCGTTCTAGTTACTCGTTTCGAGCATCAGAACTGCGAAAATTTTGAGTTTCTCAAGCGTTTCTTACCTCCAAACTGCCATATCTCGCGAACGGATTGACCAATCCCCAAAATTTCTGTTGCATCTGAAAGTAGAAACTCGCCCGATTACAACGGTAGGTGTAGTTTTCCCCTAGGCCGTTCCAGTTATTCGTGTCGAGCATCAGAACTGCGAAAATTTTAAGTTTATCAAGCGTTTCTTACCTCCATACTGCCATATCTCGCGAACGGATTGACCATTCCGCAAAATTTCTGTTGCATCTGAAAGTAGAAACTCGCCCGATTACAACGGTGTGCGCACTTTGCCCCTAGGCCGTTCTAGTTATTCGTTTCGAGCATCAGAACTGCCAAAATTTTGAGTTTCTCAAGCGTTTCTTACCTCCAAACTGCCATATCTCGCGAACGGATTGACCAATCCGCAAAATTTCTGTTGCATCTGAAAGTAGAAACTCGCCCGATTACAACGGTATGCGTACTTTTCCCCTAGGTCGTTCTAGTTACTCGTGTCGAGCATCAAAACTGCGAAAATTTTGAGTTTCTCAAGCGTTTCTTATCTCCAAACTGCCATATCTCGCGAACGGATCGACCAATCCGCAAAATTTCTGTTGCATCTGAAAGTAGAAACTCGCCCGATTACAACGGTATGCGCACTTTTCCCCTAGGCGGTTCTAGTTTTCGTTTCGAGCATCAGAACTGCGAAAATTTTGAGTTTCTCAAGCGTTTCTTACCTCCAAACTGCCATATCTCGCGAACGGATTGACCAATCCGCAAAATTTCTGTTGCTCCTGAAAGTAGAAACTCGCCCGATTACAACGGTATGCGTACTTTTCCCCTAGGCCGTTCTAGTTACTCGTTTCGAGCATCAAAACTGCGAAAATTTTGAGTTTCTCAAGCGTTTCTTACCTCCAAACTGCCATATCTCGCGAACAGGTTGACCAATCCGCAAAATTTCTGTTGCATCTGAAAGTAGAAACTCGCCCGATTACAACGGTAGGTGTAGTTTTCCCCTAGGCCATTCTAGTTATTCGTGTCGAGCATCAGAACTGCCAAAATTTTGAGTTTCTCAAGCGTTTCTTACCTCCAAACTGCCATATCTCGCGAACGGATTGATCAATCCGCAAAATTTCTGTTGCATTTGAAAGTAGAAACTCGCCCGATTACAACGGTATGCGCACTTTTCCCCTAGGCGGTTCTAGTTATTCGTTTCGAGCATCAGAACTGCGAAAATTTTGAGTTTCTCAAGCGTTTCTTACCTCCAAACTGCCATATCTCGCGAACGGATTGACCATTCCGCAAAATTTCTGTTGCATCTGAAAGTAGAAACTCGCCCGATTACAACGGTGTGCGCACTTTGCCCCTAGGCCGTTCTAGTTATTCGTTTCGAGCATCAGAACTGCCAAAATTTTGAGTTTCTCAAGCGTTTCTTACCTCCAAACTGCCATATCTCGCGAACGGATTGACCAATCCGCAAAATTTTTGTTGCATCTGAAAGTAGAAACTCGCCAGATTACAACGGTATGCGCACTTTGCCCCTAGGCCGTTCTAGTTATTCGTGTCGAGCATCAGAACTGCGAAAATTTTGAGTTTCTCAAGCGTTTCTTACCTCCAAACTGACATATCTCGCGAACGGATTGATCAATCCGCAAAATTTCTGTTGCATTTGAAAGTAGAAACTCGCCCGATTACAACGGTATGCGCACTTTTCCCCTAGGCGGTTCTAGTTATTCGTTTCGAGCATCAGAACTGCGAAAATTTTGAGTTTCTCAAGCGTTTCTTACCTCCAAACTGCCATATCTCGCGAACGGATTGACCAATCCGCAAAATTTCTGTTGCATCTGAAACTAGAAACTCGCCCGATTACAACGGTATATGTAGTTTTCCCCTAGGCCGTTCTAGTTATTCGTGTCGAGCATCAGAACTGCAAAAATTTTAAGTTTATCAAGCGTTTCTTACCTCCAAACTGCCATATCTCGCGAACGGATTGACCAATCCGCAAAATTTCTGTTGCATCTGAAAGTAGAACCTCGCCCGATTACAACGGTATGCGTACTTTTCCCTAGGCCGTTCTAGTTACTCGTTTCGAGCATCAGAACTGCGAAAATTTTGAGTTTCTCAAGCGTTTCTTACCTCCAAACTGCCATATCTCGCGAACGATTGACCAATCCCCAAAATTTCTGTTGCATCTGAAAGTAGAAACTCGCCCGATTACAACGGTAGGTGTAGTTTTCCCCTAGGCCGTTCCAGTTATTCGTGTCGAGCATCAGAACTGCGAAAATTTTAAGTTTATCAAGCGTTTCTTACCTCCATACTGCCATATCTCGCGAACGGATTGACCATTCCGCAAAATTTCTGTTGCATCTGAAAGTAGAAACTCGCCCGATTACAACGGTGTGCGCACTTTGCCCCTAGGCCGTTCTAGTTATTCGTTTCGAGCATCAGAACTGCCAAAATTTTGAGTTTCTCAAGCGTTTCTTACCTCCAAACTGCCATATCTCGCGAACGGATTGACCAATCCGCAAAATTTCTGTTGCATCTGAAAGTAGAAACTCGCCCGATTACAACGGTATGCGTACTTTTCCCCTAGGTCGTTCTAGTTACTCGTGTCGAGCATCAAAACTGCGAAAATTTTGAGTTTCTCAAGCGTTTCTTATCTCCAAACTGCCATATCTCGCGAACGGATCGACCAATCCGCAAAATTTCTGTTGCATCTGAAAGTAGAAACTCGCCCGATTACAACGGTATGCGCACTTTTCCACTAGGCGGTTCTAGTTTTCGTTTCGAGCATCAGAACTGCGAAAATTTTGAGTTTCTCAAGCGTTTCTTACCTCCAAACTGCCATATCTCGCGAACGGATTGACCAATCCGCAAAATTTCTGTTGCTCCTGAAAGTAGAAACTCGCCCGATTACAACGGTATGCGTACTTTTCCCCTAGGCCGTTCTAGTTACTCGTTTCGAGCATCAAAACTGCGAAAATTTTGAGTTTCTCAAGCGTTTCTTACCTCCAAACTGCCATATCTCGCGAACAGGTTGACCAATCCGCAAAATTTCTGTTGCATCTGAAAGTAGAAACTCGCCCGATTACAACGGTAGGTGTAGTTTTCCCCTAGGCCATTCTAGTTATTCGTGTCGAGCATCAGAACTGCGAAAATTTTAAGTTTATCAAGCGTTTCTTACCTCCAAACTGCCATATCTCGCGAACGGATTGACCATTCCGCAAAATTTCTGTTGCATCTGAAAGTAGAAACTCGCCCGATTACAACGGTGTGCGCACTTTGCCCCTAGGCCGTTCTAGTTATTCGTTTCGAGCATCAGAACTGCCAAAATTTTGAGTTTCTCAAGCGTTTCTTACCTCCAAACTGCCATATCTCGCGAACGGATTGACCAATCCGCAAAATTTCTGTTGCATCTGAAAGTAGAAACTCGCCCGATTACAACGGTATGCGTACTTTTCCCCTAGGTCGTTCTAGTTACTCGTGTCGAGCATCAAAACTGCGAAAATTTTGAGTTTCTCAAGCGTTTCTTATCTCCAAACTGCCATATCTCGCGAACGGATCGACCAATCCGCAAAATTT
The DNA here is from genome assembly GCF_051014685.1 of Ptiloglossa arizonensis. Lineage (NCBI taxonomy): Eukaryota > Metazoa > Arthropoda > Insecta > Hymenoptera > Colletidae > Ptiloglossa > Ptiloglossa arizonensis. Next base: position 434,412 of record NW_027478789.1, on the reverse strand, counting down.
CTGTTGCATCTGAAAGTAGAAACTCGCCCGATTACAACGGTATGCGCACTTTTCCCCTAGGCGGTTCTAGTTTTCGTTTCGAGCATCAGAACTGCGAAAATTTTGAGTTTCTCAAGCGTTTCTTACCTCCAAACTGCCATATCTCGCGAACGGATTGACCAATCCGCAAAATTTCTGTTGCTCCTGAAAGTAGAAACTCGCCCGATTACAACGGTATGCGTACTTTTCCCCTAGGCCGTTCTAGTTACTCGTTTCGAGCATCAAAACTGCGAAAATTTTGAGTTTCTCAAGCGTTTCTTACCTCCAAACTGCCATATCTCGCGAACAGGTTGACCAATCCGCAAAATTTCTGTTGCATCTGAAAGTAGAAACTCGCCCGATTACAACGGTAGGTGTAGTTTTCCCCTAGGCCATTCTAGTTATTCGTGTCGAGCATCAGAACTGCCAAAATTTTGAGTTTCTCAAGCGTTTCTTACCTCCAAACTGCCATATCTCGCGAACGGATTGATCAATCCGCAAAATTTCTGTTGCATTTGAAAGTAGAAACTCGCCCGATTACAACGGTATGCGCACTTTTCCCCTAGGCGGTTCTAGTTATTCGTTTCGAGCATCAGAACTGCGAAAATTTTGAGTTTCTCAAGCGTTTCTTACCTCCAAACTGCCATATCTCGCGAACGGATTGACCATTCCGCAAAATTTCTGTTGCATCTGAAAGTAGAAACTCGCCCGATTACAACGGTGTGCGCACTTTGCCCCTAGGCCGTTCTAGTTATTCGTTTCGAGCATCAGAACTGCCAAAATTTTGAGTTTCTCAAGCGTTTCTTACCTCCAAACTGCCATATCTCGCGAACGGATTGACCAATCCGCAAAATTTTTGTTGCATCTGAAAGTAGAAACTCGCCAGATTACAACGGTATGCGCACTTTGCCCCTAGGCCGTTCTAGTTATTCGTGTCGAGCATCAGAACTGCGAAAATTTTGAGTTTCTCAAGCGTTTCTTACCTCCAAACTGACATATCTCGCGAACGGATTGATCAATCCGCAAAATTTCTGTTGCATTTGAAAGTAGAAACTCGCCCGATTACAACGGTATGCGCACTTTTCCCCTAGGCGGTTCTAGTTATTCGTTTCGAGCATCAGAACTGCGAAAATTTTGAGTTTCTCAAGCGTTTCTTACCTCCAAACTGCCATATCTCGCGAACGGATTGACCAATCCGCAAAATTTCTGTTGCATCTGAAACTAGAAACTCGCCCGATTACAACGGTATATGTAGTTTTCCCCTAGGCCGTTCTAGTTATTCGTGTCGAGCATCAGAACTGCAAAAATTTTAAGTTTATCAAGCGTTTCTTACCTCCAAACTGCCATATCTCGCGAACGGATTGACCAATCCGCAAAATTTCTGTTGCATCTGAAAGTAGAACCTCGCCCGATTACAACGGTATGCGTACTTTTCCCCTAGGCCGTTCTAGTTACTCGTTTCGAGCATCAGAACTGCGAAAATTTTGAGTTTCTCAAGCGTTTCTTACCTCCAAACTGCCATATCTCGCGAACGGATTGACCAATCCCCAAAATTTCTGTTGCATCTGAAAGTAGAAACTCGCCGATTACAACGGTAGGTGTAGTTTTCCCCTAGGCCGTTCCAGTTATTCGTGTCGAGCATCAGAACTGCGAAAATTTTAAGTTTATCAAGCGTTTCTTACCTCCATACTGCCATATCTCGCGAACGGATTGACCATTCCGCAAAATTTCTGTTGCATCTGAAAGTAGAAACTCGCCCGATTACAACGGTGTGCGCACTTTGCCCCTAGGCCGTTCTAGTTATTCGTTTCGAGCATCAGAACTGCCAAAATTTGAGTTTCTCAAGCGTTTCTTACCTCCAAACTGCCATATCTCGCGAACGGATTGACCAATCCGCAAAATTTCTGTTGCATCTGAAAGTAGAAACTCGCCCGATTACAACGGTATGCGTACTTTTCCCCTAGGTCGTTCTAGTTACTCGTGTCGAGCATCAAAACTGCGAAAATTTTGAGTTTCTCAAGCGTTTCTTATCTCCAAACTGCCATATCTCGCGAACGGATCGACCAATCCGCAAAATTTCTGTTGCATCTGAAAGTAGAAACTCGCCCGATTACAACGGTATGCGCACTTTTCCCTAGGCGGTTCTAGTTTTCGTTTCGAGCATCAGAACTGCGAAAATTTGAGTTTCTCAAGCGTTTCTTACCTCCAAACTGCCATATCTCGCGAACGGATTGACCAATCCGCAAAATTTCTGTTGCTCCTGAAAGTAGAAACTCGCCCGATTACAACGGTATGCGTACTTTTCCCCTAGGCCGTTCTAGTTACTCGTTTCGAGCATCAAAACTGCGAAAATTTTGAGTTTCTCAAGCGTTTCTTACCTCCAAACTGCCATATCTCGCGAACAGGTTGACCAATCCGCAAAATTTCTGTTGCATCTGAAAGTAGAAACTCGCCCGATTACAACGGTAGGTGTAGTTTTCCCCTAGGCCATTCTAGTTATTCGTGTCGAGCATCAGAACTGCGAAAATTTTAAGTTTATCAAGCGTTTCTTACCTCCAAACTGCCATATCTCGCGAACGGATTGACCATTCCGCAAAATTTCTGTTGCATCTGAAAGTAGAAACTCGCCCGATTACAACGGTGTGCGCACTTTGCCCCTAGGCCGTTCTAGTTATTCGTTTCGAGCATCAGAACTGCCAAAATTTTGAGTTTCTCAAGCGTTTCTTACCTCCAAACTGCCATATCTCGCGAACGGATTGACCAATCCGCAAAATTTCTGTTGCATCTGAAAGTAGAAACTCGCCCGATTACAACGGTGTGCGCACTTTGCCCCTAGGCCGTTCTAGTTATTCGTTTCGAGCATCAAAACTGCGAAAATTTTGAGTTTCTCAAGCGTTTCTTATCTCCAAACTGCCATATCTCGCGAACGGATCGACCGATGCGCAAAATTTCTGTTGCATCTGAAAGTAGAAACTCGCCCGATTACAACGGTATGCGCACTTTTCCCCTAGGCGGTTCTAGTTATTCGTTTCGAGCATCAGAACTGCGAAAATTTTGAGTTTCTCAAGCGTTTCTTACCTCCAATCTGCCATATCTCGCGAACGGATTGACCATTCCGCAAAATTTCTGTTGCATCTGAAAGTAGAAACTCGCCCGATTACAACGGTGTGCGCACTTTGCCCCTAGGCCGTTCTAGTTATTCGTTTCGAGCATCAGAACTGCCAAAATTTTGAGTTTCTCAAGCGTTTCTTACCTCCAAACTGCCATATCTCGCGAACGGATTGACCAATCCGCAAAATTTTTGTTGCATCTGAAAGTAGAAACTCGCCAGATTACAACGTTATGCGCACTTTGCCCCTAGGCCGTTCTAGTTATTCGTGTCGAACATCAGAACTGCGAAAATTTTGAGTTTCTCAAGCGTTTCTTACCTCCAAACTGCCATATCTCGCGAACGGATTGACCAATCCGCAAAATTTCTGTTGCATCTGAAAGTAGAAACTCGCCCGATTACAACGGTATGCGTACTTTTCCCCTAGGCCGTTCTAGTTACTCGTGTCGAGCATCAAAACTGCGAAAATTTTGAGTTTCTCAAGCGTTTCTTATCTCCAAACTGCCATATCTCGCGAACGGATCGACCAATGCGCAAAATTTCTGTTGCATCTGAAAGTAGAAACTCGCCCGATTACAACGGTATGCGCACTTTTCCCCTAGGCGGTTCTAGTTATTCGTTTCGAGCATCAGAACTGCGAAAATTTTGAGTTTCTCAAGCGTTTCTTACCTCCAAACTGCCATATCTCGCGAACGGATTGACCAATCCGCAAAATTTCTGTTGCTCCTGAAAGTAGAAACTCGCCCGATTACAACGGTATGCGTACTTTTCCCCTAGGCCGTTCTAGTTACTCGTTTCGAGCATCAAAACTGCGAAAATTTTGAGTTTCTCAAGCGTTTCTTACCTCCAAACTGCCATATCTCGCGAACAGATTGACCAATCCGCAAAATTTCTGTTGCATCTGAAAGTAGAAACTCGCCCGATTACAACGGTAGGTGTAGTTTTCCCCTAGGCCATTCTAGTTATTCGTGTCGAGCATCAGAACTGCGAAAATTTTAAGTTTATCAAGCGTTTCTTACCTCCAAACTGCCATATCTCGCGAACGGATTGACCATTCCGCAAAATTTCTGTTGCATCTGAAAGTAGAAACTCGCCCGATTACAACGGTGTGCGCACTTTGCCCCTAGGCCGTTCTAGTTATTCGTTTCGAGCATCAGAACTGCCAAAATTTTGAGTTTCTCATGCGTTTCTTACCTCCAAACTGCCATATCTCGCGAACGGATTGACCAATCCGCAAAATTTCTGTTGCATCTGAAAGTAGAAACTCGCCCGATTACAAAGGTATGCGTACTTTTCCCCTAGGCCGTCCTAGTTACTCGTGTCGAGCATCAAAACTGCGAAAATTTTGAGTTTCTCAAGCGTTTCTTATCTCCAAACTGCCATATCTCGCGAACGGATCGACCAATGCGCAAAATTTCTGTTGCATCTGAAAGTAGAAACTCGCCCGATTACAACGGTGTGCGCACTTTTCCCCTAGGCGGTTCTAGTTATTCGTTTCGAGCATCAGAACTGCGAAAATTTTGAGTTTCTCAAGCGTTTCTTACCTCCAAACTGCCATATCTCGCGAACGGATTGACCAATCTGCAAAATTTCTGTTGCTCCTGAAAGTAGAAACTCGCCCGATTACAACGGTATGCGTACTTTTCCCCTAGGCCGTTCTAGTTACTCGTTTCGAGCATCAAAACTGCGAAAATTTTGAGTTTCTCAAGCGTTTCTTATCTCCAAACTGCCATATCTCGCGAACGGATTGACCACTCCGCATAATTTCTGTTGCATCTGAAAGTAGAAACTCGCCCGATTACAACGGTATGCGTACTTTTCCCCTAGGCCGTTCTAATTACTCGTTACGAGCATCAGAACTGCGAAAATTTTGAGTTTCTCAAGCGTTTCTTACCTCCAAACTGCCACATCTCGCGAACGGATCGACCAATCCGCAAAATTTCTATTGCATCTGAAAGTAGAAACTCGCCCGATTACAACGGTATGCGCACTTTTCCCCTAGGCCGTTCTAGTTACTCGTTTCGAGCATCAAAACTGCGAAAATTTTGAGTTTCTCAAGCGTTTCTTATCTCCAAACTGCCATATCTCGCGAACGGATTGATCAATCCGCAAAATTTCTGTGCCATCTGAAAGTAGAAACTCGCCCGATTACAACGGTAGGTGTAGTTTTCCCCTGGGCCGTTCAAGTTATTCATTTCGAGCATCAGAACTGCGAAAATTTTGAGTTTCTCAAGCGTTTCTTACTTCCGAACTGCCACATCTCGCGAACGGATCGACCAATCCGCAAAATTTCTATTGCATCTGAAAGTAGAAACTCGCCCGATTACAACGGTATGCGCACTTTGCCCCTAGGCCGTTCTAGTTATTCGTTTCGAGCATCAGAACTGCCAAAATTTTGAGTGTCTAAAGCGTTTCTTACCTCCAAACTGTCATATCTCGCGAACGGATTGACCACTCCGCATAATTTCTGTTGCATCTGAAAGTAGAAACTCGCCCGATTACAACGGTATGCGTACTTTTCCCCTAGGCCGTTCTAGTTACTCGTTACGAGCATCAGAACTGCGAAAATTTTGAGTTTCTCAAGCGTTTCTTACCTCCAAACTGCCACATCTCGCGAACGGATCGACCAATCCGCAAAATTTCTATTGCATCTGAAAGTAGAAACTCGCCCGATTACAACGGTATGCGCACTTTGCCCCTAGGCCGTTCTAGTTATTCGTTTCGAGCATCAGAACTGCGAAAATTTTGAGTTTCTCAAGCGTTTCTTACCTCCAAACTGCCATATCTCGCGAACAGATTGACCAATCCGCAAAATTTCTGTTGCATCTGAAAGTAGAAACTCGCCCGATTACAACGGTAGGTGTATTTTTCCCCTAGGCCGTTCCAGTTATTCATTTCGAGCATCAGAACTGCGAACATTTTGAGTTTCTCAAGCGTTTCTTACTTCCAAACTGCCACATCTCGCGAACGGATCGACCAATCCGCAAAATTTCTATTGCATCTGAAAGTAGAAACTCGCCCGATTACAACGGTAGGTGTAGTTTTCCCCAAGGCCGTTCTAGTTATTCGTTTCGAGCATCAGAACTGCCAAAATTTTGAGTTTCTCAAGCGTTTCTTACCTCCAAACTGCCATATCTCGCGAACGGATTGACCAATGTGCAAAATTTCTGTTGCATCTGAAAGTAGAAACTCGCCCGATTACAACGGTATGCGCACTTTTCACCTAGGCCGTTCTTGTTATTCGTGTCGAGCATCAGAACTGCGAAAATTTTGAGTTTCTCAAGCGTTTCTTACCTCCAAACTGCCATATCTCGCGAACGGATTGACAAATCCGCAAAATTTCTGTTGCATCTGAAAGTAGAAACTCGCCCGATTACAACGGTAGGTGTAGTTTTCCCCTAGGCCGTTCTAGTTATTCGTTTCGAGCATCAGAAGTGCGAAAATTTTGAGTTTCTCAAGCGTTTCTTACTTCCAAACTGCCACATCTCGCGAACGGATCGACCAATTCGCAAAATTTCTGTTGCATCTGGAAGTAGAATCTCGCCCGATTACAACGGTATGCGCACTTTGCCCCTAGGCCGTTCGAGTTATTCGTGTCGAGCATCAGAACTGCGAAAATTTTGAGTTTCTCAAGCGTTTCTTACATCCAAACTGCCATATCTCGCGAACGGATTGATCAATCCGCAAAATTTCTGTTGCATTTGAAAGTAGAAACTCGCCCGATTACAACGGTATGCGCACTTTTCCCCTAGGCGGTTCTAGTGATTCGTTTCGAGCATCAGAACTGCGAAAATTTTGAGTTTCTCAAGCGTTTCTTACCTCCAAACTGCCATATCTCGCGAACGGATTGACCAATCCGCAAAGTTTCTGTTGCACCTGAAAGTAGAAACTCGCCCGATTACAACGGTAGGTGTAGTTTTCCACTAGGCCGTTCTAGTTATTCGTTTCGAGCATCAGAACTGCGAAAATTTTGAGTTTCTAAAGCGTTTCTTACCTCCAAACTGCCATATCTCGCGAACGGATTGACCAATCCGCAAAATTTCTGTTGCATCTGAAAGTAGAAACTCGCCCGATTACAACGGTAGGTGTAGTTTTCCCCTAGGCCGTTCTAGTTATTCGTGTCGAGCATCAGAACTGCGAAAATTTTGAGTTTATCAAGCGTTTCTTACCTCCAAACTGCCATATCTCGCGAACGGATTGACCAATCCGCAAAATTTCTGTTGCATCTGAAAGTAGAAACTCGCCCGATTACAACGGTATGCGCACTTTTCCCCTAGGCCGTTCTAGTTATTCGTGTCGAGCATCAGAACTGCGAAAATTTTGAGTTTCTCAAGCGTTTCTTACATCCAAACTGCCATATCTCGCGAACGGATTGACCAATCCGCAAAATTTATGTTGCATCTGAAAGTAGAAACTCGCCCGATTACAACGGTATGCGTACTTTTCCCCTAGGCCGTTCTAGTTACTCGTTTCGAGCATCAAAACTGCGAAAATTTTGAATTTCTCAAGCGTTTCTTATCTCCAAACTGCCATATCTCGCGAACGGATTGATCAATCCGCAAAATTTCTGTGCCATCTGAAAGTAGAAACTCGCCCGATTACAACGGTAGGTGTAGTTTTCCCCTAGGCCGTTCCAGTTATTCATTTCGAGCATCAGAACTGCGAAAATTTTGAGTTTCTCAAGCGTTTCTTACTTCCAAACTGCCACATCTCGCGAACGGATCGACCAATCCGCAAAATTTCTATTGCATCTGAAAGTAGAAACTCGCCCGATTACAACGGTATGCGTACTTCTCCCCTAGGCCGTTCTAGTCATTCGTTTCGAGCATCAGAACTGCCAAAATTTTGAGTTTCTCAAGCGTTTCTTATCTCCAAACTGCCATATCTCGCGAACGGATTGATCAATCCGAAAAATTTCTGTTGCATCTGAAAGTAGAAACTCGCCCGATTACAACGGTAGGTGTAGTTTTCCCCTAGGCCGTTCTAGTTATTCGTTTCGAGCATCAGAACTGCCAAAATTTTGAGTTTCTCAAGCGTTTCTTACTTCCAAACTGCCACATCTCGCGAACGGATCGACCAATTCGCAAAATTTCTGTTGCATCTGGAAGGAGAAACTCGCCCGATTACAACGGTATGCGCACTTTGCCCCTAGGCCGTTCTAGTTATTCGTGTCGAGCATCAGAACTGCGAAAATTTTGAGTTTCTCAAGCGATTCTTACCTCCAAACTGCCATATCTCGCGAACGGATTGATCAATCCGCAAAAGTTCTGTTGCATTTGAAAGTAGAAACTCGCCCGATTACAACGGTATGCGCACTTTTCCCCTAGGCGGTTCTAGTGATTCGTTTCGAGCATCAGAACTGCGAAAATTTTGAGTTTCTCAAGCGTTTCTTACCTCCAAACTGCCATATCTCGCGAACGGATTGACCAATCCGCAAAATTTCTGTTGCACCTGAAAGTAGAAACTCGCCCGATTACAACGGTAGGTGTAGTTTTCCCCAAGGCCGTTCTAGTTATTCGTTTCGAGCATCAGAACTGCGAAAATTTTGAGTTTCTAAAGCGTTTCTTACTTCCGAACTGCCACATCTCGCGAACGGATCGACCAATCCGCAAAATTTCTATTGCATCTGAAAGTAGAAACTCGCCCGATTACAACGGTATGCGCACTTTGCCCCTAGGCCGTTCTAGTTATTCGTTTCGAGCATCAGAACTGCCAAAATTTTGAGTGTCTAAAGCGTTTCTTACCTCCAAACTGTCATATCTCGCGAACGGATTGACCACTCCGCATAATTTCTGTTGCATCTGAAAGTAGAAACTCGCCCGATTACAACGGTATGCGTACTTTTCCCCTAGGCCGTTCTAGTTACTCGTTACGAGCATCAGAACTGCGAAAATTTTGAGTTTCTCAAGCGTTTCTTACCTCCAAACTGCCACATCTCGCGAACGGATCGACCAATCCGCAAAATTTCTATTGCATCTGAAAGTAGAAACTCGCCCGATTACAACGGTATGCGCACTTTGCCCCTAGGCCGTTCTAGTTATTCGTTTCGAGCATCAGAACTGCGAAAATTTTGAGTTTCTCAAGCGTTTCTTACCTCCAAACTGCCATATCTCGCGAACGGATTGACCAATCCGCAAAATTTCTGTTGCACCTGAAAGTAGAAACTCGCCCGATTACAACGGTAGGTGTAGTTTTCCCCAAGGCCGTTCTAGTTATTCGTTTCGAGCATCAGAACTGCGAAAATTTTGAGTTTCTAAAGCGTTTCTTACTTCCAAACTGCCATATCTCGCGAACGGATTGACCAATCCGCAAAATTTCTGTTGCATCTGAAAGTAGAAACTCGCCCGATTACAACGGTATGCGTACTTTTCCCCTAGGCCGCTCTAATTACTCGTTACGAGCATCAGAACTGCGAAAATTTTGAGTTTCTCAAGCGTTTCTTACCTCCAAACTGCCACATCTCGCGAACGGATCGACCAATCCGCAAAATTTCTATTGCATCTGAAAGTAGAAACTCGCCCGATTACAACGGTATGCGCACTTTTCCCCTAGGCCGTTCTAGTTACTCGTTTCGAGCATCAAAACTGCGAAAATTTTGAGTTTCTCAAGCGTTTCTTATCTCCAAACTGCCATATCTCGCGAACGGATTGATCAATCCGCAAAATTTCTGTGCCATCTGAAAGTAGAAACTCGCCCGATTACAACGGTAGGTGTAGTTTTCCCCTAGGCCGTTCAAGTTATTCATTTCGAGCATCAGAACTGCGAAAATTTTGAGTTTCTCAAGCGTTTCTTACTTCCGAACTGCCACATCTCGCGAACGGATCGACCAATCCGCAAAATTTCTATTGCATCTGAAAGTAGAAACTCGCCCGATTACAACGGTATGCGCACTTTGCCCCTAGGCCGTTCTAGTTATTCGTTTCGAGCATCAGAACTGCCAAAATTTTGAGTGTCTAAAGCGTTTCTTACCTCCAAACTGTCATATCTCGCGAACGGATTGACCACTCCGCATAATTTCTGTTGCATCTGAAAGTAGAAACTCGCCCGATTACAACGGTATGCGTACTTTTCCCCTAGGCCGTTCTAGTTACTCGTGTCGAGCATCAGAACTGCGAAAATTTTGAGTTTCTCAAGCGTTTCTTACCTCCAAACTGCCACATCTCGCGAACGGATCGACCAATCCGCAAAATTTCTATTGCATCTGAAAGTAGAAACTCGCCCGATTACAACGGTATGCGCACTTTGCCCCTAGGCCGTTCTAGTTATTCGTTTCGAGCATCAGAACTGCGAAAATTTGAGTTTCTCAAGCGTTTCTTACCTCCAAACTGCCATATCTCGCGAACAGATTGACCAATCCGCAAAATTTCTGTTGCATCTGAAAGTAGAAACTCGCCCGATTACAACGGTAGGTGTATTTTTCCCCTAGGCCGTTCCAGTTATTCATTTCGAGCATCAGAACTGCGAACATTTTGAGTTTCTCAAGCGTTTCTTACTTCCAAACTGCCACATCTCGCGAACGGATCGACCAATCCGCAAAATTTCTATTGCATCTGAAAGTAGAAACTCGCCCGATTACAACGGTAGGTGTAGTTTTCCCCAAGGCCGTTCTAGTTATTCGTTTCGAGCATCAGAACTGCCAAAATTTTGAGTTTCTCAAGCGTTTCTTACCTCCAAACTGCCATATCTCGCGAACGGATTGACCAATGTGCAAAATTTCTGTTGCATCTGAAAGTAGAAACTCGCCCGATTACAACGGTATGCGCACTTTTCACCTAGGCCGTTCTTGTTATTCGTGTCGAGCATCAGAACTGCGAAAATTTTGAGTTTCTCAAGCGTTTCTTACCTCCAAACTGCCATATCTCGCGAACGGATTGACAAATCCGCAAAATTTCTGTTGCATCTGAAAGTAGAAACTCGCCCGATTACAACGGTAGGTGTAGTTTTCCCCTAGGCCGTTCTAGTTATTCGTTTCGAGCATCAGAAGTGCGAAAATTTTGAGTTTCTCAAGCGTTTCTTACTTCCAAACTGCCACATCTCGCGAACGGATCGACCAATTCGCAAAATTTCTGTTGCATCTGGAAGTAGAATCTCGCCCGATTACAACGGTATGCGCACTTTGCCCCTAGGCCGTTCTTGTTATTCGTGTCGAGCATCAGAACTGCGAAAATTTTGAGTTTCTCAAGCGTTTCTTACATCCAAACTGCCATATCTCGCGAACGGATTGATCAATCCGCAAAATTTCTGTTGCATTTGAAAGTAGAAACTCGCCCGATTACAACGGTATGCGCACTTTTCCCCTAGGCGGTTCTAGTGATTCGTTTCGAGCATCAGAACTGCGAAAATTTTGAGTTTCTCAAGCGTTTCTTACCTCCAAACTGCCATATCTCGCGAACGGATTGACCAATCCGCAAAGTTTCTGTTGCACCTGAAAGTAGAAACTCGCCCGATTACAACGGTAGGTGTAGTTTTCCCCTAGGCCGTTCTAGTTATTCGTTTCGAGCATCAGAACTGCGAAAATTTTGAGTTTCTAAAGCGTTTCTTACCTCCAAACTGCCATATCTCGCGAACGGATTGACCAATCCGCAAAATTTCTGTTGCATCTGAAAGTAGAAACTCGCCCGATTACAACGGTAGGTGTAGTTTTCCCCTAGGCCGTTCTAGTTATTCGTGTCGAGCATCAGAACTGCGAAAATTTTGAGTTTATCAAGCGTTTCTTACCTCCAAACTGCCATATCTCGCGAACGGATTGACCAATCCGCAAAATTTCTGTTGCATCTGAAAGTAGAAACTCGCCCGATTACAACGGTATGCGCACTTTTCACCTAGGCCGTTCTTGTTATTCGTGTCGAGCATCAGAACTGCGAAAATTTTGAGTTTCTCAAGCGTTTCTTACCTCCAAACTGCCATATCTCGCGAACGGATTGACAAATCCGCAAAATTTCTGTTGCATCTGAAAGTAGAAACTCGCCCGATTACAACGGTAGGTGTAGTTTTCCCCTAGGCCGTACTAGTTATTCGTTTCGAGCATCAGAAGTGCGAAAATTTTGAGTTTCTCAAGCGTTTCTTACTTCCAAACTGCCACATCTCGCGAACGGATCGACCAATTCGCAAAATTTCTGTTGCATCTGGAAGTAGAATCTCGCCCGATTACATCGGTATGCGCACTTTGCCCCTAGGCCGTTCTAGTTATTCGTGTCGAGCATCAGAACTGCGAAAATTTTGAGTTTCTCAAGCGTTTCTTACATCCAAACTGCCATATCTCGCGAACGGATTGATCAATCCGCAAAATTTCTGTTGCATTTGAAAGTAGAAACTCGCCCGATTACAATGGTATGCGCACTTTTCCCCTAGGCGGTTCTAGTGATTCGTTTCGAGCATCAGAACTGCGAAAATTTTGAGTTTCTCAAGCGTTTCTTACATCCAAACTGCCATATCTCGCGAACGGATTGACCAATCCGCAAAATTTATGTTGCATCTGAAAGTAGAAACTCGCCCGATTACAACGGTATGCGTACTTTTCCCCGAGGCCGTTCTAGTTACTCGTTTCGAGCATCAGAACTGCGAAAATTTTGAGTTTCTCAAGCGTTTCTTACATCCAAACTGCCATATCTCGCGAACGGATTGACCAATCCGCAAAATTTCTGTTGCATCTGAAAGTAGAAACTCGCCCGATTACAACGGTATGCGCACTTTTCCCCTAGGCGGTTCTAGTGATTCGTTTCGAGCATCAGAACTGCGAAAATTTTGAGTTTCTCAAGCGTTTCTTACCTCCAAACTGCCATATCTCGCGAACGGATTGACCAATCCGCAAAATTTCTGTTGCACCTGAAAGTAGAAACTCGCCCGATTACAACGGTAGGTGTAGTTTTCCCCAAGGCCGTTCTAGTTATTCGTTTCGAGCATCAGAACTGCGAAAATTTTGAGTTTCTAAAGCGTTTCTTACTTCCAAACTGCCATATCTCGCGAACGGATTGACCAATCCGCAAAATTTCTGTTGCATCTGAAAGTAGAAACTCGCCCGATTACAACAGTAGGTGTAGTTTTCCCCTAGGCCGTTCTAGTTATTCGTGTCGAGCATCAGAACTGCGAAAATTTTGAGTTTATCAAGCGTTTCTTACCTCCAAACTGCCATATCTCGCGAACGGATTGACCAATCCGCAAAATTTCTGTTGCATCTGAAAGTAGAAACTCGCCCGATTACAACGGTATGCGCACTTTTCCCCTAGGCCGTTCTAGTTATTCGTGTCGAGCATCAGAACTGCGAAAATTTTGAGTTTCTCAAGCGTTTCTTACATCCAAACTGACATATCTCGCGAACGGATTGACCAATCCGCAAAATTTATGTTGCATCTGAAAGTAGAAACTCGCCCGATTACAACGGTATGCGTACTTTTCCCCTAGGCCGTTCTAGTTACTCGTTTCGAGCATCAAAACTGCGAAAATTTTGAATTTCTCAAGCGTTTCTTATCTCCAAACTGCCATATCTCGCGAAAGGATTGATCAATCCGCAAAATTTCTGTGCCATCTGAAAGTAGAAACTCGCCCGATTACAACGGTAGGTGTAGTTTTCCCCTAGGCCGTTCCAGTTATTCATTTCGAGCATCAGAACTGCGAAAATTTTGAGTTTCTCAAGCGTTTCTTACTTCCAAACTGCCACATCTCGCGAACGGATCGACCAATCCGCAAAATTTCTATTGCATCTGAAAGTAGAAACTCGCCCGATTACAACGGTATGCGTACTTCTCCCCTAGGCCGTTCTAGTCATTCGTTTCGAGCATCAGAACTGTCAAAATTTTGAGTTTCTCAAGCGTTTCTTATCTCCAAACTGCCATATCTCGCGAACGGATTGATCAATCCGCAAAATTTCTGTTGCATCTGAAAGTAGAAACTCGCCCGATTACAACGGTAGGTGTAGTTTACCCCTAGGCCGTTCTAGTTATTCGTTTCGAGCATCAGAACTGCCAAAATTTTGAGTTTCTCAAGCGTTTCTTACTTCCAAACTGCCACATCTCGTGAACGGATCGACCAATCCGCAAAATTTCTGTTGCATCTGAAAGCAGAAACTCGCCGATTACAACGGTATGCGCACTTTGCCCCTAGGCCGTTCTAGTTATTCGTGTCGAGCATCAGAACTGCGAAAATTTTGAGTTTCTCAAGCGTTTCTTACCTCCAAACTGCCATATCTCGCGAAAGGATTGACCAATCCGCATAATTTCTGTTGCATCTGAAAGCAGAAACTCGCCCGATTACAACGGTATGCGTACTTCTCCCCTAGGCCGTTCTAGTCATTCGTTTCGAGCATCAGAACTGCGAAAATTTTGAGTTTCTCAAGCGTTTCTTACCTCCAAACTGCCATATCTCGCGAACGGATTGACCAATCCGCAAAGTTTCTGTTGCACCTGAAAGTAGAAACTCGCCCGATTACAACGGTAGGTGTAGTTTTCCCCTAGGCCGTTCTAGTTATTCGTTTCGAGCATCAGAACTGCGAAAATTTTGAGTTTCTAAAGCGTTTCTTACCTCCAAACTGCCATATCTCGCGAACGGATTGACCAATCCGCAAAATTTCTGTTGCATCTGAAAGTAGAAACTCGCCCGATTACAACGGTAGGTGTAGTTTTCCCCTAGGCCGTTCTAGTTATTCGTGTCGAGCATCAGAACTGCGAAAATTTTGAGTTTATCAAGCGTTTCTTACCTCCAAACTGCCATATCTCGCGAACGGATTGACCAATCCGCAAAATTTCTGTTGCATCTGAAAGTAGAAACTCGCCCGATTACAACGGTATGCGCACTTTTCCCCTAGGCCGTTCTAGTTATTCGTGTCGAGCATCAGAACTGCGAAAATTTTGAGTTTCTCAAGCGTTTCTTACATCCAAACTGCCATATCTCGCGAACGGATTGACCAATCCGCAAAATTTATGTTGCATCTGAAAGTAGAAACTCGCTCGATTACAACGGTATGCGTACTTTTCCCCTAGGCCGTTCTAGTTACTCGTTTCGAGCATCAAAACTGCGAAAATTTTGAATTTCTCAAGCGTTTCTTATCTCCAAACTGCCATATCTCGCGAACGGATTGATCAATCCGCAAAATTTCTGTGCCATCTGAAAGTAGAAACTCGCCCGATTACAACGGTAGGTGTAGTTTTCCCCTAGGCCGTTCCAGTTATTCATTTCGAGCATCAGAACTGCGAAAATTTTGAGGTTCTCAAGCGTTTCTTAAATCCAAACGGCCATATCTCGCGAACGGATTGACCAATCCGCAAAATTTCTGTTGCATCTGAAAGTAGAAACTCGCCCGATTACAAGGGTATGCGCACTTTTCCCCTAGGCCGATCTAGTTATTCGTTTCGAGTATCAGAACTGCGAAAATTTTGAGTTTCTCAAGCGTTTCTTACATCCCAACGGCCATATCACGCGAACGGATTGACCAATCCGCATAATTTCTCTTGCATCTTAAAGTAGAAACTCGCCCGATTACAACGATATGCGCACTTTTCCCCTAGGCCGTTTTAGTTATTCGTGTCGAGCATCAGAACTGCGAAAATTTTGAGTTTCTCAAGCGTTTCTTATCTCAAAACTGCCATATCTCGCGAACGGATTGATCAATCCGCCAAATTTCTGTTGCATCTGAAAGTAGAAACTCGCCCTATTACAACGGTAGGTGTAGTTTTCCCCTAGGCCGTTCTAGTTATTCGTTTCGAGCATCAGAAATGCGAAAATTTTGAGTTTCTCAAGCGTTTCTTACCTCCAAACTGCCATTTCTCGCGAACGGATTGACCAATCCGCAAGATTTCTGTTGCATCTGAAAGTAGAAACTCGCCCGATTACAACGGTATGCGTACTTTTCCCCTAGGCCGTTCTAGTTACTCGTTTCGAGCATCAGAGCTGCCAAAATTTTGAGTGTCTAAAGCGTTTCTTACCTCCAAACTGTCATATCTCGCGAACGGATTGACCAATCCGCATACTTTCTGTTGCATCTGAAAGTAGAAACTCGCCCGATTACAACGGTATGCGTACTTTTCCCCTAGGCCGTTCTAGTTACTCGTTTCGAGCATCAGAACTGCGAAAATTTTGAGTTTCTCAAGCGTTTCTTACATCCAAACTGCCATATCTCGCGAACGGATTGACCAATCCGCAAAATTTCTGTTGCACCTGAAAGTAGAAACTCGCCCGATTACAACGGTAGGTGTAGTTTTCCCCTAGGCCGTTCTAGTTATTCGTTTCGAGCATCAGAACTGCGAAAATTTTGAGTTTCTCAAGCGTTTCTTACCTCCAAACTGCCATATCTCGCGAACGGATTGACCAATCCGCAAGATTTCTGTTGCATCTGAAAGTAGAAACTCGCCCGATTACAACGGTAGGTGTAGTTTTCCCCTAGGCCGTTCTAGTTATTCGTTTCGAGCATCAGAACTGCGAAAATTTTGAGTTTCTCAACCGTTTCTTACTTCCAAACTGCCACATCTCGCGAACGGATCGACCAATTCGCAAAATTTCTGTTGCATCTGAAAGTAGAAACTCGCCCGATTACAACGGTATGCGGACTTTGCCCCTAGGCCGTTCTAGTTATTCGTGTCGAGCATCAGAACTGCGAAAATTTTGAGTTTCTCAAGCGTTTCTTACTTCCAAACTGCCATATCTCGCGAACAGATTGATCAATCCGCAAAATTTCTGTTGCATTTGAAAGTAGAAACTCGCCCGATTACAACGGTATGCGCACTTTTCCCCTAGGCGGTTCTAGTTATTCGTTTCGAGCATCAGAACTGCGAAAATTTTGAGTTTCTCAAGCGTTTCTTACTTCCAAACTGCCACATCTCGCGAACGGATCGACCAATTCGCAAAATTTCTGTTGCATCTGAAAGTAGAAACTCGCCAGATTACAACGGTCTGCCCACTTTGCCCCTAGGCCGTTCTAGTTATTCGTGTCGAGCATCAGAACTGCGAAAATTTTGAGTTTCTCAAGCGTTTCTTACCTCCAAACTGCCATATCTCGCGAACGGATTGATCAATCCGCAAAATTTCTGTTGCATTTGAAAGTAGAAACTCGCCCGATTACAACGGTATGCGCACTTTTCCCCTAGGCGGTTCTAGTTATTCGTTTCGAGCATCAGAACTGCGAAAATTTTGAGTTTCTCAAGCGTTTCTTACCTCCAAACTGCCATATCTCGCGAACGGATTGACCAATCCGCAAAATTTCTGTCGCACCTGAAAGTAGAAACTCGCCCGATTACAACGGTAGGTGTAGTTTTCCCCTAGGCCGTTCTAGTTACTCGTTTCGAGCATCAGAACTGCGAAAATTTTGAGTTTCTCAAGCGTTTCTTACCTCCAAACTGCCATATCTCGCGAACGGATTGACCAATCCGCAAAATTTCTGTTGCATCTGAAAGTAGAAACTCGCCCAATTACAACGGTAGATGTAGTTTTCCCCTAGGCCGTTCTAGTTATTCGTGTCGAGCATCAGAACTGCGAAAATTTTGAGTTTCTCAAGCGTTTCTTACTTCCAAACTGCCACATCTCGCGAACGGATCGACCAATCCGCAAAATTTCTATTGCATCTGAAAGTAGAAACTCGCCCGATTACAACGGTATGCGCACTTTGCCCCTAGGCCGTTCTAGTTATTCGTTTCGAGCATCAGAACTGCCAAAATTTTGAGTGTCTAAAGCGTTTCTTACATCCAAACTGTCATATCTCCCGAACGGATTGACCAATCCGCATAATTTCTGTTGCATCTGAAAGTAGAAACTCGCCCGATTACAACGGTATGCGTACTTTTCCCCTAGGCCGTTCTAGTTACTCGTTTCGAGCATCAGAACTGCGAAAATTTTGAGTTTCTCAAGCGTTTCTTACCTCCAAACTGCCATATCTCGCGAACGGATTGATCAATCCGCAAAATTTCTGTTGCATTTGAAAGTAGAAACTCGCCCGATTACAACGGTATGCGCACTTTTCCCCTAGGCGGTTCTAGTTATTCGTTTCGAGCATCAGAACTGCGAAAATTTTGAGTTTCTCAAGCGTTTCTTACCTCCAAACTGCCATATCTCGCGAACGGATTGACCAATCCGCAAAATTTCTGTTGCATCTGAAAGTAGAAACTCGCCCGATTACAACGGTATGCGTACTTTTCCCCTAGGCCGTTCTAGTTACTCGTGTCGAGCATCAAAACTGCGAAAATTTTGAGTTTCTCAAGCGTTTCTTATCTCCAAACTGCCATATCTCGCGAACGGACCGACCAATCCGCAAAATTTCTGTTGCATCTGAAAGTAGAAACTCGCCCGATTACAACGGTATGCGCACTTTTCCCCTAGGCGGTTCTAGTTATTCGTTTCGAGCATCAGAACTGCGAAAATTTTGAGTTTATCAAGCGTTTCTTACCTCCAAACTGCCATATCTCGCGAACGGATTGACCAATCCGCAAAATTTCTGTCGCACCTGAAAGTAGAAACTCGCCCGATTACAACGGTAGGTGTAGTTTTCCCCTAGGCCGTTCTAGTTATTCGTTTCGAGCATCAGAACTGCGAAAATTCTGAGTTTCTCAAGCGTTTCTTACCTCCAAACTGCCATATCTCGCGAACGGATCGACCAATTCGCAAAATTTCTGTTGCATCTGAAAGTAGAAACTCGCCCGATTACAACGGTATGCGCACTTTGCCCCTAGGCCGTTCTAGTTATTCGTGTCGAGCATCAGAACTGCGAAAATTTTGAGTTTCTCAAGCGTTTCTTACCTCCAAACTGCCATATCTCGCGAACGGATTGATCAATCCGCAAAATTTCTGTTGCATTTGAAAGTAGAACCTCGCCCGATTACAACGGTATGCGCACTTTTCCCCTAGGCGGTTCTAGTTATTCGTTTCGAGCATCAGAACTGCGAAAATTTTGAGTTTCTCAAGCGTTTCTTACCTCCAAACTGCCATATCTCGCGAACGGATTGACCAATCCGCAAAATTTCTGTTGCATCTGAAAGTAGAAACTCGCCCGATTACAACGGTAGATGTAGTTTTCCCCTAGGCCGTTCTAGTTATTCGTGTCGAGCATCAGAACTGCGAAAATTTTGATTTTGTCAAGCGTTTCTTACTTCCAAACTGCCACATCTCGCGAACGGATCGACCAATCCGCAAAATTTCTATTGCATCTGAAAGTAGAAACTCGCCCGATTACAACGGTATGCGCACTTTGCCCCTAGGCTGTTCTAGTTATTCGTTTCGAGCATCAGAACTGCCAAAATTTTGAGTGTCTAAAGCGTTTCTTACCTCCAAACTGTCATATCTCGCGAACGGATTGACCAATCCGCATAATTTCTGTTGCATCTGAAAGTAGAAACTCGCCCGATTACAACGGTATGCGTACTTTTCCCCTAGGCCGTTCTAGTTACTCGTTTCGAGCATCAGAACTGCGAAAATTTTGAGTTTCTCAAGCGTTTCTTACCTCCAAACTGCCATATCTCGCGAACGGATTGATCAATCCGCAAAATTTCTGTTGCATTTGAAAGTAGAAACTCGCCCGATTACAACGGTATGCGCACTTTTCCCCTAGGCGGTTCTAGTTATTCGTTTCGAGCATCAGAACTGCGAAAATTTTGAGTTTCTCAAGCGTTTCTTACCTCCAAACTGCCATATCTCGCGAACGGATTGACCAATCCGCAAAATTTCTGTTGCATCTGAAAGTAGAAACTCGCCCGATTACAACGGTATGCGTACTTTTCCCCTAGGCCGTTCTAGTTACTCGTGTCGAGCATCAAAACTGCGAAAATTTTGAGTTTCTCAAGCGTTTCTTATCTCCAAACTGCCAAATCTCGCGAACGGACCGACCAATCCGCAAAATTTCTGTTGCATCTGAAAGTAGAAACTCGCTCGATTACAACGGTATGCGCACTTTTCCCCTAGGCGGTTCTAGTTATTCGTTTCGAGCATCAGAACTGCGAAAATTTTGAGTTTATCAAGCGTTTCTTACCTCCAAACTGCCATATCTCGCGAACGGATTGACCAATCCGCAAAATTTCTGTCGCACCTGAAAGTAGAAACTCGCCCGATTACAACGGTAGGTGTAGCTTTCCCCTAGGCCGTTCTAGTTATTCGTTTCGAGCATCAGAACTGCGAAAATTTTGTGTTTCTCAAGCGTTTCTTACCTCCAAACTGCCATATCTCGCGAACGGATTGACCATTCCGCAAAATTTCTGTTGCATCTGAAAGTAGAAACTCGCCCGATTACAACGGTGTGCGCACTTTGCCCCTA
This sequence comes from Ptiloglossa arizonensis, assembly GCF_051014685.1. Lineage (NCBI taxonomy): Eukaryota > Metazoa > Arthropoda > Insecta > Hymenoptera > Colletidae > Ptiloglossa > Ptiloglossa arizonensis. Next base: position 414,061 of record NW_027478789.1, on the reverse strand, counting down.
GGCCGTTCTAGTTATTCGTTTCGAGCATCAGAACTGCCAAAATTTTGAGTTTCTCAAGCGTTTCTTACCTCCAAACTGCCATATCTCGCGAACGGATTGACCAATCCGCAAAATTTCTGTTGCTTCTGAAAGTAGAAACTCGCCCGATTACAACGGTATGCGTACTTTTCCCCTAGGCCGTTCTAGTTACTCGTTTCGAGCATCAGAACTGCGAAAATTTTGAGTTTCTCAAGCGTTTCTTACCTCCAAACTGCCATATATCGCGAACGGATTGACCAATCCGCAAAATTTCTGTTGCATCTGAAAGTAGAAACACGCCCGATTACAACGGTATGCGTACTTTTCCCCTAGGCCGTTCTAGTTACTCGTGTCGAGCATCAAAACTGCGAAAATTTTGAGTTTCTCAAGCGCTTCTTATCTCCAAACTGCCATATCTCGCGAACGGATAGACCAATCCGCAAAATTTCTGTTGCATCTGAAAGTAGAAACACGCCCGATTACAACGGTATGCGCACTTTTCCCCTAGGCGGTTCTAGTTATTCGTTTCGAGCATCAGAACTGCGAAAATTTTGAGTTTCTCAAGCGTTTCTTACCTCCAAACTGCCATATCTCGCGAACGGATTGACCAATCCGCAAAATTTCTGTTGCTCCTGAAAGTAGAAACTCGCCCGATTACAACGGTATGCGTACTTTTCCCCTAGGCCGTTCTAGTTACTCGTTTCGAGCATCAAAACTGCGAAAATTTTGAGTTTCTCAAGCGTTTCTTATCTCCAAACTGCCATATCTCGCGAACGGATTGATCAATCCGCAAAATTTCTGTGCCTTCTGAAAGTAGAAACTCGCCCGATTACAACAGTAGGTGTAGTTTTCCCCTAGGCCGTTCCAGTTATTCATTTCGAGCATCAGAACTGCGAAAATTTTGAGTTTCTCAAGCGTTTCTTACTTCCGAACTGCCACATCTCGCGAACGGATCGACCAATCCGCAAAATTTCTATTGCATCTGAAAGTAGAAACTCGCCCGATTACAACGGTATGCGCACTTTGCCCCTAGGCCGTTCTAGTTATTCGTTTCGAGCATCAGAACTGCCAAAATTTTGAGTGTCTAAAGCGTTTCTTACCTCCAAACTGTCATATCTCGCGAACGGATTGACCAATCCGCATAATTTCTGTTGCATCTGAAAGTAGAAACTCGCCCGATTACAACGGTATGCGTACTTTTCCCCTAGGCCGTTCTAGTTACTCGTTTCGAGCATCAGAACTGCGAAAATTTTGAGTTTCTCAAGCGTTTCTTATCTCCAAACTGCCATATCTCGCGAACGGATTGATCAATCCGCAAAATTTCTGTGCCTTCTGAAAGTAGAAACTCGCCCGATTACAACAGTAGGTGTAGTTTTCCCCTAGGCCGTTCCAGTTATTCATTTCGAGCATCAGAACTGCGAAAATTTTGAGTTTCTCAAGCGTTTCTTACTTCCGAACTGCCACATCTCGCGAACGGATCGACCAATCCGCAAAATTTCTATTGCATCTGAAAGTAGAAACTCGCCCGATTACAACGGTATGCGCACTTTGCCCCTAGGCCGTTCTAGTTATTCGTTTCGAGCATCAGAACTGCCAAAATTTTGAGTGTCTAAAGCGTTTCTTACCTCCAAACTGTCATATCTCGCGAACGGATTGACCAATCCGCATAATTTCTGTTGCATCTGAAAGTAGAAACTCGCCCGATTACAACGGTGTGCGTACTTTTCCCCTAGGCCGTTCTAGTTACTCGTTTCGAGCATCAGAACTGCGAAAATTTTGAGTTTCTCAAGCGTTTCTTACCTCCAAACTGCCATATCTCGCGAACGGATTGATCAATCCGCAAAATTTCTGTTGCATTTGAAAGTAGAAACTCGCGCGATTACAACGGTATGCGCACTTTTCCCCTAGGCGGTTCTAGTTATTCGTTTCGAGCATCAGAACTGCGAAAATTTTGAGTTTCTCAAGCGTTTCTTACCTCCAAACTGCCATATCTCGCGAACGGATTGACCAATCCGCAAAATTTCTGTTGCATCTGAAAGTAGAAACTCGCCCGATTACAACGGTATGCGTACTTCTCCCCTAGGCCGTTCTAGTTACTCGTGTCGAGCATCAAAACTGCAAAAATTTTGAGTTTCTCAAGCGTTTCTTATCTCCAAACTGCCATATCTCGCGAACGGACCGACCAATCCGCAAAACTTCTGTTGCATCTGAAAGTAGAAACTCGCTCGATTTCAACGGTATGCGCACTTTTCCCCTAGGCGGTTCTAGTTATTCGTTTCGAGCATCAGAACTGCGAAAATTTTGAGTTTATCAAGCGTTTCTTACCTCCAAACTGCCATATCTCGCGAACGGATTGACCAATCCGCAAAATTTCTGTTGCATCTGAAAGTAGAAACTCGCCCGATTACAACGGTATGCGTACTTTTCCCCTAGGCCGTTCTAGTTACTCGTGTCGAGCATCAAAACTGCGAAAATTTTGAGTTTCTCAAGCGTTTCTTATTTCCAAACTGCCATATCTCGCGAACGGATCGACCAATCCGCAAAATTTCTGTTGCTCCTGAAAGTAGAAACTCGCCCGATTACAACGGTATGCGTACTTTTCCCCTAGGCCGTTCTAGTTACTCGTTTCGAGCATCAAAACTGCGAAAATTTTGAGTTTCTCAAGCGTTTCTTATCTCCAAACTGCCATATCTCGCGAACGGATAGATCAATCCGCAAAATTTCTGTTGCTCCTGAAAGTAGAAACTCGCCCGATTACAACGGTGTGCGCACTTTGCCCCTAGGCCGTTCTAGTTATTCGTTTCGAGCATCAGAACTGCCAAAATTTTGAGTTTCTCAAGCGTTTCTTACTTCCGAACTGCCACATCTCGCGAACGGATCGACCAATCCGCAAAATTTCTATTGCATCTGAAAGTAGAAACTCGCCCGATTACAACGGCATGCGCACTTTTCCCCTAGGCGGTTCTAGTTATTCGTTTCGAGCATCAGAACTGCGAAAATTTTGAGTTTATCAAGCGTTTCTTACCTCCAAACTGCCATATCTCGCGAACGGATTGACCAATCCGCAAAATTTCTGTCGCACCTGAAAGTAGAAACTCGCCCGATTACAACGGTAGGTGTAGTTTTCCCCTAGGCCGTTCTAGTTATTCGTTTCGAGCATCAGAACTGCGAAAATTTTGAGTTTCTCAAGCGTTTCTTACCTCCAAACTGCCATATCTCGCGAACGGATTGACCATTCCGCAAAATTTCTGTTGCATCTGAAAGTAGAAACTCGCCCGATTACAACGGTGTGCGCACTTTGCCCCTAGGCCGTTCTAGTTATTCGTTTCGAGCATCAGAACTGCCAAAATTTTGAGTTTCTCAAGCGTTTCTTACCTCCAAACTGCCATATCTCGCGAACGGATTGACCATTCCGCAAAATTTCTGTTGCATCTGAAAGTAGAAACTCGCCCGATTACAACGGTGTGCGCACTTTGACCCTAGGCCGTTCTAGTTATTCGTTTCGAGCATCAGAACTGCCAAAATTTTGAGTTTCTCAAGCGTTTCTTACCTCCAAACTGCCATATCTCGCGAACGGATTGACCAATCCGCAAAATTTCTGTTGCATCTGAAAGTAGAAACTCGCCCGATTACAACGGTATGCGTACTTTTCCCCTAGGCCGTTCTAGTTACTCGTGTCGAGCATCAAAACTGCGAAAATTTTGAGTTTCTCAAGCGTTTCTTATCTCCAAACTGCCATATCTCGCGAACGGATCGACCAATCCGCAAAATTTCTGTTGCATCTGAAAGTAGAAACACGCCCGATTACAACGGTATGCGCACTTTTCCCCTAGGCGGTTCTAGTTATTCGTTTCGAGCATCAGAACTGCGAAAATTTTGAGTTTCTCAAGCGTTTCTTACCTCCAAACTGCCATATCTCGCGAACGGATTGACCAATCCGCAAAATTTCTGTTGCTCCTGAAAGTAGAAACTCGCCCGATTACAACGGTATGCGTACTTTTCCCCTAGGCCGTTCTAGTTACTCGTTTCGAGCATCAAAACTGCGAAAATTTTGAGTTTCTCAAGCGTTTCTTATCTCCAAACTGCCATATCTCGCGAACGGATCGACCAATCCGCAAAATTTCTGTTGCATCTGAAAGTAGAAACACGCCCGATTACAACGGTATGCGCACTTTTCCCCTAGGCGGTTCTAGTTATTCGTTTCGAGCATCAGAACTGCGAAAATTTTGAGTTTCTCAAGCGTTTCTTACCTCCAAACTGCCATATCTCGCGAACGGATTGACCAATCCGCAAAATTTCTGTTGCTCCTGAAAGTAGAAACTCGCCCGATTACAACGGTATGCGTACTTTTCCCCTAGGCCGTTCTAGTTACTCGTTTCGAGCATCAAAACTGCGAAAATTTTGAGTTTCTCAAGCGTTTCTTATCTCCAAACTGCCATATCTCGCGAACGGATTGATCAATCCGCAAAATTTCTGTGCCTTCTGAAAGTAGAAACTCGCCCGATTACAACAGTAGGTGTAGTTTTCCCCTAGGCCGTTCCAGTTATTCATTTCGAGCATCAGAACTGCGAAAATTTTGAGTTTCTCAAGCGTTTCTTACTTCCGAACTGCCACATCTCGCGAACGGATCGACCAATCCGCAAAATTTCTATTGCATCTGAAAGTAGAAACTCGCCCGATTACAACGGTATGCGCACTTTGCCCCTAGGCCGTTCTAGTTATTCGTTTCGAGCATCAGAACTGCCAAAATTTTGAGTGTCTAAAGCGTTTCTTACCTCCAAACTGTCATATCTCCCGATCGGATTGACCAATCCGCATAATTTCTGTTGCATCTGAAAGTAGAAACTCGCCCGATTACAACGGTATGCGTACTTTTCCCCTAGGCGGTTCTAGTTACTCGTTTCGAGCATCAGAACTGCGAAAATTTTGAGTTTCTCAAGCGTTTCTTACCTCCAAACTGCCATATCTCGCGAACGGATTGACCAATCCGCAAAATTTCTGTTGCATCTGAAAGTAGAAACTCGCCCGATTACAACGGTATGCGTACTTTTCCCCTAGGCCGTTCTAGTTACTCGTGTCGAGCATCAAAACTGCGAAAATTTTGAGTTTCTCAAGCGTTTCTTATCTCCAAACTGCCATATCTCGCGAACGGACCGACCAATCCGCAAAATTTCTGTTGCATCTGAAAGTAGAAACTCGCCCGATTACAACGGTATGCGCACTTTTCCCCTAGGCGGTTCTAGTTATTCGTTTCGAGCATCAGAACTGCGAAAATTTTGAGTTTATCAAGCGTTTCTTACCTCCAAACTGCCATATCTCGCGAACGGATTGACCAATCCGCAAAATTTCTGTCGCACCTGAAAGTAGAAACTCGCCCGATTACAACGGTAGGTGTAGTTTTCCCCTAGGCCGTTCTAGTTATTCGTTTCGAGCATCAGAACTGCGAAAATTTTGAGTTTCTCAAGCGTTTCTTACCTCCAAACTGCCATATCTCGCGAACGGATCGACCAGTTCGCAAAATTTCTGTTGCATCTGAAAGTAGAAACTCGCCCGATTACAACGGTATGCGCACTTTGCCTCTAGGCCGTTCTAGTTATTCGTGTCGAGCATCAGAACTGCGAAAATTTTGAGTTTCTCAAGCGTTTCTTACCTCCAAACTGCCATATCTCGCGAACGGATTGATCAATCCGCAAAATTTCTGTTGCATTTGAAAGTAGAACCTCGCCCGATTACAACGGTATGCGCACTTTTCCCCTAGGCGGTTCTAGTTATTCGTTTCGAGCATCAGAACTGCGAAAATTTTGAGTTTCTCAAGCGTTTCTTACCTCCAAACTGCCATATCTCGCGAACGGATTGACCAATCCGCAAAATTTCTGTTGCACCTGAAAGTAGAAACTCGCCCGATTACAACGGTAGGTGTAGTTTTCCCCTAGGCCGTTCTAGTTACTCGTTTCGAGCATCAGAACTGCGAAAATTTTGAGTTTCTCAAGCGTTTCTTACCTCCAAACTGCCATATCTCGCGAACGGATTGACCAATCCGCAAAATTTCTGTTGCATCTGAAAGTAGAAACTCGCCCGATTACAACGGTAGATGTAGTTTTCCCCTAGGCCGTTCTAGTTATTCGTGTCGAGCATCAGAACTGCGAAAATTTTGAGTTTGTCAAGCGTTTCTTACTTCCAAACTGCCACATCTCGCGAACGGATCGACCAATCCGCAAAATTTCTATTGCATCTGAAAGTAGAAACTCGCCCGATTACAACGGTATGCGCACTTTGCCCCTAGGCTGTTCTAGTTATTCGTTTCGAGCATCAGAACTGCCAAAATTTTGAGTGTCTAAAGCGTTTCTTACCTCCAAACTGTCATATCTCGCGAACGGATTGACCAATCCGCATAATTTCTGTTGCATCTGAAAGTAGAAACTCGCCCGATTACAACGGTATGCGTACTTTTCCCCTAGGCCGTTCTAGTTACTCGTTTCGAGCATCAGAACTGCGAAAATTTTGAGTTCCTCAAGCGTTTCTTACCTCCAAACTGCCATATCTCGCGAACGGATTGATCAATCCGCAAAATTTCTGTTGCATTTGAAAGTAGAAACTCGCCCGATTACAACGGTATGCGCACTTTTCCCCTAGGCGGTTCTAGTTATTCGTTTCGAGCATCAGAACTGCGAAAATTTTGAGTTTCTCAAGCGTTTCTTACCTCCAAACTGCCATATCTCGCGAACGGATTGACCAATCCGCAAAATTTCTGTTGCATCTGAAAGTAGAAACTCGCCCGATTAGAACGGTATGCGTACTTTTCCCCTAGGCCGTTCTAGTTACTCGTGTCGAGCATCAAAACTGCGAAAATTTTGAGTTTCTCAAGCGTTTCTTATCTCCAAACTGCCATATCTCGCGAACGGACCGACCAATCCGCAAAATTTCTGTTGCATCTGAAAGTAGAAACTCGCTCGATTACAACGGTATGCGCACTTTTCCCCTAGGCGGTTCTAGTTATTCGTTTCGAGCATCAGAACTGCGAAAATTTTGAGTTTATCAAGCGTTTCTTACCTCCAAACTGCCATATCTCGCGAACGGATTGACCAATCCGCAAAATTTCTGTCGCACCTGAAAGTAGAAACTCGCCCGATTACAACGGTAGGTGTAGCTTTCCCCTAGGCCGTTCTAGTTATTCGTTTCGAGCATCAGAACTGCGAAAATTTTGTGTTTCTCAAGCGTTTCTTACTTCCGAACTGCCACATCTCGCGAACGGATCGACCAATCCGCAAAATTTCTATTGCATCTGAAAGTAGAAACTCGCCCGATTACAACGGTATGCGCACTTTGCCCCTAGGCCGTTCTAGTTATTCGTTTCGAGCATCAGAACTGCCAAAATTTTGAGTGTCTAAAGCGTTTCTTACCTCCAAACTGTCATATCTCCCGATCGGATTGACCAATCCGCATAATTTCTGTTGCATCTGAAAGTAGAAACTCGCCCGATTACAACGGTATGCGTACTTTTCCCCTAGGCGGTTCTAGTTACTCGTTTCGAGCATCAGAACTGCGAAAATTTTGAGTTTCTCAAGCGTTTCTTACCTCCAAACTGCCATATCTCGCGAACGGATTGACCAATCCGCAAAATTTCTGTTGCATCTGAAAGTAGAAACTCGCCCGATTACAACGGTATGCGTACTTTTCCCCTAGGCCGTTCTAGTTACTCGTGTCGAGCATCAAAACTGCGAAAATTTTGAGTTTCTCAAGCGTTTCTTATCTCCAAACTGCCATATCTCGCGAACGGACCGACCAATCCGCAAAATTTCTGTTGCATCTGAAAGTAGAAACTCGCCCGATTACAACGGTATGCGCACTTTTCCCCTAGGCGGTTCTAGTTATTCGTTTCGAGCATCAGAACTGCGAAAATTTTGAGTTTATCAAGCGTTTCTTACCTCCAAACTGCCATATCTCGCGAACGGATTGACCAATCCGCAAAATTTCTGTCGCACCTGAAAGTAGAAACTCGCCCGATTACAACGGTAGGTGTAGTTTTCCCCTAGGCCGTTCTAGTTATTCGTTTCGAGCATCAGAACTGCGAAAATTTTGAGTTTCTCAAGCGTTTCTTACCTCCAAACTGCCATATCTCGCGAACGGATCGACCAGTTCGCAAAATTTCTGTTGCATCTGAAAGTAGAAACTCGCCCGATTACAACGGTATGCGCACTTTGCCCCTAGGCCGTTCTAGTTATTCGTGTCGAGCATCAGAACTGCGAAAATTTTGAGTTTCTCAAGCGTTTCTTACCTCCAAACTGCCATATCTCGCGAACGGATTGATCAATCCGCAAAATTTCTGTTGCATTTGAAAGTAGAACCTCGCCCGATTACAAGGGTATGCGCACTTTTCCCCTAGGCGGTTCTAGTTATTCGTTTCGAGCATCAGAACTGCGAAAATTTTGAGTTTCTCAAGCGTTTCTTACCTCCAAACTGCCATATCTCGCGAACGGATTGACCAATCCGCAAAATTTCTGTTGCACCTGAAAGTAGAAACTCGCCCGATTACAACGGTAGGTGTAGTTTTCCCCTAGGCCGTTCTAGTTACTCGTTTCGAGCATCAGAACTGCGAAAATTTTGAGTTTCTCAAGCGTTTCTTACCTCCAAACTGCCATATCTCGCGAACGGATTGACCAATCCGCAAAATTTCTGTTGCATCTGAAAGTAGAAACTCGCCCGATTACAACGGTATGCGTACTTTTCCCCTAGGCCGTTCTAGTTACTCGTGTCGAGCATCAAAACTGCGAAAATTTTGAGTTTCTCAAGCGTTTCTTATCTCCAAACTGCCATATCTCGCGAACGGACCGACCAATCCGCAAAATTTCTGTTGCATCTGAAAGTAGAAACTCGCCCGATTACAACGGTATGCGTACTTTTCCCCTAGGCGGTTCTAGTTACTCGTTTCGAGCATCAGAACTGCGAAAATTTTGAGTTTCTCAAGCGTTTCTTACCTCCAAACTGCCATATCTCGCGAACGGATTGACCAATCCGCAAAATTTCTGTTGCATCTGAAAGTAGAAACTCGCCCGATTACAACGGTATGCGTACTTTTCCCCTAGGCCGTTCTAGTTACTCGTGTCGAGCATCAAAACTGCGAAAATTTTGAGTTTCTCAAGCGTTTCTTATCTCCAAACTGCCATATCTCGCGAACGGACCGACCAATCCGCAAAATTTCTGTTGCATCTGAAAGTAGAAACTCGCCCGATTACAACGGTATGCGCACTTTTCCCCTAGGCGGTTCTAGTTATTCGTTTCGAGCATCAGAACTGCGAAAATTTTGAGTTTATCAAGCGTTTCTTACCTCCAAACTGCCATATCTCGCGAACGGATTGACCAATCCGCAAAATTTCTGTCGCACCTGAAAGTAGAAACTCGCCCGATTACAACGGTAGGTGTAGTTTTCCCCTAGGCCGTTCTAGTTATTCGTTTCGAGCATCAGAACTGCGAAAATTTTGAGTTTCTCAAGCGTTTCTTACCTCCAAACTGCCATATCTCGCGAACGGATCGACCAGTTCGCAAAATTTCTGTTGCATCTGAAAGTAGAAACTCGCCCGATTACAACGGTATGCGCACTTTGCCCCTAGGCCGTTCTAGTTATTCGTGTCGAGCATCAGAACTGCGAAAATTTTGAGTTTCTCAAGCGTTTCTTACCTCCAAACTGCCATATCTCGCGAACGGATTGATCAATCCGCAAAATTTCTGTTGCATTTGAAAGTAGAACCTCGCCCGATTACAAGGGTATGCGCACTTTTCCCCTAGGCGGTTCTAGTTATTCGTTTCGAGCATCAGAACTGCGAAAATTTTGAGTTTCTCAAGCGTTTCTTACCTCCAAACTGCCATATCTCGCGAACGGATTGACCAATCCGCAAAATTTCTGTTGCACCTGAAAGTAGAAACTCGCCCGATTACAACGGTAGGTGTAGTTTTCCCCTAGGCCGTTCTAGTTACTCGTTTCGAGCATCAGAACTGCGAAAATTTTGAGTTTCTCAAGCGTTTCTTACCTCCAAACTGCCATATCTCGCGAACGGATTGACCAATCCGCAAAATTTCTGTTGCATCTGAAAGTAGAAACTCGCCCGATTACAACGGTAGATGTAGTTTTCCCCTAGGCCGTTCTAGTTATTCGTGTCGAGCATCAGAACTGCGAAAATTTTGAGTTTGTCAAGCGTTTCTTACTTCCAAACTGCCACATCTCGCGAACGGATCGACCAATCCGCAAAATTTCTATTGCATCTGAAAGTAGAAACTCGCCCGATTACAACGGTATGCGCACTTTGCCCCTAGGCTGTTCTAGTTATTCGTTTCGAGCATCAGAACTGCCAAAATTTTGAGTGTCTAAAGCGTTTCTTACCTCCAAACTGTCATATCTCGCGAACGGATTGACCAATCCGCATAATTTCTGTTGCATCTGAAAGTAGAAACTCGCCCGATTACAACGGTATGCGTACTTTTCCCCTAGGCCGTTCTAGTTACTCGTTTCGAGCATCAGAACTGCGAAAATTTTGAGTTCCTCAAGCGTTTCTTACCTCCAAACTGCCATATCTCGCGAACGGATTGATCAATCCGCAAAATTTCTGTTGCATTTGAAAGTAGAAACTCGCCCGATTACAACGGTATGCGCACTTTTCCCCTAGGCGGTTCTAGTTATTCGTTTCGAGCATCAGAACTGCGAAAATTTTGAGTTTCTCAAGCGTTTCTTACCTCCAAACTGCCATATCTCGCGAACGGATTGACCAATCCGCAAAATTTCTGTTGCATCTGAAAGTAGAAACTCGCCCGATTACAACGGTATGCGTACTTTTCCCCTAGGCCGTTCTAGTTACTCGTGTCGAGCATCAAAACTGCGAAAATTTTGAGTTTCTCAAGCGTTTCTTATCTCCAAACTGCCATATCTCGCGAACGGACCGACCAATCCGCAAAATTTCTGTTGCATCTGAAAGTAGAAACTCGCTCGATTACAACGGTATGCGCACTTTTCCCCTAGGCGGTTCTAGTTATTCGTTTCGAGCATCAGAACTGCGAAAATTTTGAGTTTATCAAGCGTTTCTTACCTCCAAACTGCCATATCTCGCGAACGGATTGACCAATCCGCAAAATTTCTGTCGCACCTGAAAGTAGAAACTCGCCCGATTACAACGGTAGGTGTAGCTTTCCCCTAGGCCGTTCTAGTTATTCGTTTCGAGCATCAGAACTGCGAAAATTTTGTGTTTCTCAAGCGTTTCTTACCTCCAAACTGCCATATCTCGCGAACGGATTGACCATTCCGCAAAATTTCTGTTGCATCTGAAAGTAGAAACTCGCCCGATTACAACGGTGTGCGCACTTTGCCCCTAGGCCGTTCTAGTTATTCGTTTCGAGCATCAGAACTGCCAAAATTTTGAGTTTCTCAAGCGTTTCTTACCTCCAAACTGCCATATCTCGCGAACGGATTGACCAATCCGCAAAATTTCTGTTGCTTCTGAAAGTAGAAACTCGCCCGATTACAACGGTATGCGTACTTTTCCCCTAGGCCGTTCTAGTTACTCGTTTCGAGCATCAGAACTGCGAAAATTTTGAGTTTCTCAAGCGTTTCTTACCTCCAAACTGCCATATCTCGCGAACGGATTGACCAATCCGCAAAATTTCTGTTGCATCTGAAAGTAGAAACACGCCCGATTACAACGGTATGCGTACTTTTCCCCTAGGCCGTTCTAGTTACTCGTGTCGAGCATCAAAACTGCGAAAATTTTGAGTTTCTCAAGCGCTTCTTATCTCCAAACTGCCATATCTCGCGAACGGATAGACCAATCCGCAAAATTTCTGTTGCATCTGAAAGTAGAAACACGCCCGATTACAACGGTATGCGCACTTTTCCCCTAGGCGGTTCTAGTTATTCGTTTCGAGCATCAGAACTGCGAAAATTTTGAGTTTCTCAAGCGTTTCTTACCTCCAAACTGCCATATCTCGCGAACGGATTGACCAATCCGCAAAATTTCTGTTGCTCCTGAAAGTAGAAACTCGCCCGATTACAACGGTATGCGTACTTTTCCCCTAGGCCGTTCTAGTTACTCGTTTCGAGCATCAAAACTGCGAAAATTTTGAGTTTCTCAAGCGTTTCTTATCTCCAAACTGCCATATCTCGCGAACGGATTGATCAATCCGCAAAATTTCTGTGCCTTCTGAAAGTAGAAACTCGCCCGATTACAACAGTAGGTGTAGTTTTCCCCTAGGCCGTTCCAGTTATTCATTTCGAGCATCAGAACTGCGAAAATTTTGAGTTTCTCAAGCGTTTCTTACTTCCGAACTGCCACATCTCGCGAACGGATCGACCAATCCGCAAAATTTCTATTGCATCTGAAAGTAGAAACTCGCCCGATTACAACGGTATGCGCACTTTGCCCCTAGGCCGTTCTAGTTATTCGTTTCGAGCATCAGAACTGCCAAAATTTTGAGTGTCTAAAGCGTTTCTTACCTCCAAACTGTCATATCTCGCGAACGGATTGACCAATCCGCATAATTTCTGTTGCATCTGAAAGTAGAAACTCGCCCGATTACAACGGTATGCGTACTTTTCCCCTAGGCCGTTCTAGTTACTCGTTTCGAGCATCAGAACTGCGAAAATTTTGAGTTTCTCAAGCGTTTCTTACCTCCAAACTGCCATATCTCGCGAACGGATTGATCAATCCGCAAAATTTCGGTTGCATTTGAAAGTAGAAACTCGCGCGATTACAACGGTATGCGCACTTTTCCCCTAGGCGGTTCTAGTTATTCGTTTCGAGCATCAGAACTGCGAAAATTTTGAGTTTCTCAAGCGTTTCTTACCTCCAAACTGCCATATCTCGCGAACGGATTGACCAATCCGCAAAATTTCTGTTGCATCTGAAAGTAGAAACTCGCCCGATTACAACGGTGTGCGTACTTCTCCCCTAGGCCGTTCTAGTTACTCGTGTCGAGCATCAAAACTGCAAAAATTTTGAGTTTCTCAAGCGTTTCTTATCTCCAAACTGCCATATCTCGCGAACGGACCGACCAATCCGCAAAATTTCTGTTGCATCTGAAAGTAGAAACTCGCTCGATTACAACGGTATGCGCACTTTTCCCCTAGGCGGTTCTAGTTATTCGTTTCGAGCATCAGAACTGCGAAAATTTTGAGTTTATCAAGCGTTTCTTACCTCCAAACTGCCATATCTCGCGAACGGATTGACCAATCCGCAAAATTTCTGTTGCATCTGAAAGTAGAAACTCGCCCGATTACAACGGTATGCGTACTTTTCCCCTAGGCCGTTCTAGTTACTCGTTTCGAGCATCAGAACTGCCAAAATTTTGAGTTTCTCAAGCGTTTCTTACCTCCAAACTGCCATATCTCGCGAACGGATTGACCAATCCGCAAAATTTCTGTTGCATCTGAAAGTAGAAACTCGCCCGATTACAACGGTATGCGTACTTTTCCCCTAGGCCGTTCTAGTTACTCGTGTCGAGCATCAAAACTGCGAAAATTTTGAGTTTCTCAAGCGTTTCTTATCTCCAAACTGCCATATCTCGCGAACGGATCGACCAATCCGCAAAATTTCTGTTGCATCTGAAAGTAGAAACACGCCCGATTACAACGGTATGCGCACTTTTCCCCTAGGCGGTTCTAGTTATTCGTTTCGAGCATCAGAACTGCGAAAATTTTGAGTTTCTCAAGCGTTTCTTACCTCCAAACTGCCATATCTCGCGAACGGATTGACCAATCCGCAAAATTTCTGTTGCTCCTGAAAGTAGGAACTCGCCCGATTACAACGGTATGCGTACTTTTCCCCTAGGCCGTTCTAGTTACTCGTTTCGAGCATCAAAACTGCGAAAATTTTGAGTTTCTCAAGCGTTTCTTATCTCCAAACTGCCATATCTCGCGAACGGATCGACCAATCCGCAAAATTTCTGTTGCATCTGAAAGTAGAAACACGCCCGATTACAACGGTATGCGCACTTTTCCCCTAGGCGGTTCTAGTTATTCGTTTCGAGCATCAGAACTGCGAAAATTTTGAGTTTCTCAAGCGTTTCTTACCTCCAAACTGCCATATCTCGCGAACGGATTGATCAATCCGCAAAATTTCTGTTGCATTTGAAAGTAGAACCTCGCCCGATTACAACGGTATGCGCACTTTTCCCCTAGGCGGTTCTAGTTATTCGTTTCGAGCATCAGAACTGCGAAAATTTTGAGTTTCTCAAGCGTTTCTTACCTCCAAACTGCCATATCTCGCGAACGGATTGACCAATCCGCAAAATTTCTGTTGCACCTGAAAGTAGAAACTCGCCCGATTACAACGGTAGGTGTAGTTTTCCCCTAGGCCGTTCTAGTTACTCGTTTCGAGCATCAGAACTGCGAAAATTTTGAGTTTCTCAAGCGTTTCTTACCTCCAAACTGCCATATCTCGCGAACGGATTGACCAATCCGCAAAATTTCTGTTGCATCTGAAAGTAGAAACTCGCCCGATTACAACGGTAGATGTAGTTTTCCCCTAGGCCGTTCTAGTTATTCGTGTCGAGCATCAGAACTGCGAAAATTTTGAGTTTGTCAAGCGTTTCTTACTTCCAAACTGCCACATCTCGCGAACGGATCGACCAATCCGCAAAATTTCTATTGCATCTGAAAGTAGAAACTCGCCCGATTACAACGGTATGCGCACTTTGCCCCTAGGCTGTTCTAGTTATTCGTTTCGAGCATCAGAACTGCCAAAATTTTGAGTGTCTAAAGCGTTTCTTACCTCCAAACTGTCATATCTCGCGAACGGATTGACCAATCCGCATAATTTCTGTTGCATCTGAAAGTAGAAACTCGCCCGATTACAACGGTATGCGTACTTTTCCCCTAGGCCGTTCTAGTTACTCGTTTCGAGCATCAGAACTGCGAAAATTTTGAGTTCCTCAAGCGTTTCTTACTTCCAAACTGCCATATCTCGCGAACGGATTGATCAATCCGCAAAATTTCTGTTGCATTTGAAAGTAGAAACTCGCCCGATTACAACGGTATGCGCACTTTTCCCCTAGGCGGTTCTAGTTATTCGTTTCGAGCATCAGAACTGCGAAAATTTTGAGTTTCTCAAGCGTTTCTTACCTCCAAACTGCCATATCTCGCGAACGGATTGACCAATCCGCAAAATTTCTGTTGCATCTGAAAGTAGAAACTCGCCCGATTACAACGGTATGCGTACTTTTCCCCTAGGCCGTTCTAGTTACTCGTGTCGAGCATCAAAACTGCGAAAATTTTGAGTTTCTCAAGCGTTTCTTATCTCCAAACTGCCATATCTCGCGAACGGACCGACCAATCCGCAAAATTTCGGTTGCATCTGAAAGTAGAAACTCGCTCGATTACAACGGTATGCGCACTTTTCCCCTAGGCGGTTCTAGTTATTCGTTTCGAGCATCAGAACTGCGAAAATTTTGAGTTTATCAAGCGTTTCTTACCTCCAAACTGCCATATCTCGCGAACGGATTGACCAATCCGCAAAATTTCTGTCGCACCTGAAAGTAGAAACTCGCCCGATTACAACGGTAGGTGTAGCTTTCCCCTAGGCCGTTCTAGTTATTCGTTTCGAGCATCAGAACTGCGAAAATTTTGTGTTTCTCAAGCGTTTCTTACCTCCAAACTGCCATATCTCGCGAACGGATTGACCATTCCGCAAAATTTCTGTTGCATCTGAAAGTAGAAACTCGCCCGATTACAACGGTGTGCGCACTTTGCCCCTAGGCCGTTCTAGTTATTCGTTTCGAGCATCAGAACTGCCAAAATTTTGAGTTTCTCAAGCGTTTCTTACCTCCAAACTGCCATATCTCGCGAACGGATTGACCAATCCGCAAAATTTCTGTTGCTTCTGAAAGTAGAAACTCGCCCGATTACAACGGTATGCGTACTTTTCCCCTAGGCCGTTCTAGTTACTCGTTTCGAGCATCAAAACTGCGAAAATTTTGAGTTTCTCAAGCGTTTCTTATCTCCAAACTGCCATATCTCGCGAACGGATTGATCAAACCGCAAAATTTCTGTTGCTTCTGAAAGTAGAAACTCGCCCGATTACAACGGTATGCGTACTTTTCCCCTAGGCCGTTCTAGTTACTCGTTTCGAGCATCAGAACTGCGAAAATTTTGAGTTTCTCAAGCGTTTCTTACCTCCAAACTGCCATATCTCGCGAACGGATTGACCAATCCGCAAAATTTCTGTTGCATCTGAAAGTAGAAACACGCCCGATTACAACGGTATGCGTACTTTTCCCCTAGGCCGTTCTAGTTACTCGTGTCGAGCATCAAAACTGCGAAAATTTTGAGTTTCTCAAGCGCTTCTTATCTCCAAACTGCCATATCTCGCGAACGGATAGACCAATCCGCAAAATTTCTGTTGCATCTGAAAGTAGAAACACGCCCGATTACAACGGTATGCGCACTTTTCCCCTAGGCGGTTCTAGTTATTCGTTTCGAGCATCAGAACTGCGAAAATTTTGAGTTTCTCAAGCGTTTCTTACCTCCAAACTGCCATATCTCGCGAACGGATTGACCAATCCGCAAAATTTCTGTTGCTCCTGAAAGTAGAAACTCGCCCGATTACAACGGTATGCGTACTTTTCCCCTAGGCCGTTCTAGTTACTCGTTTCGAGCATCAAAACTGCGAAAATTTTGAGTTTCTCAAGCGTTTCTTATCTCCAAACTGCCATATCTCGCGAACGGATTGATCAAACCGCAAAATTTCTGTGCCTTCTGAAAGTAGAAACTCGCCCGATTACAACAGTAGGTGTAGTTTTCCCCTAGGCCGTTCCAGTTATTCATTTCGAGCATCAGAACTGCGAAAATTTTGAGTTTCTCAAGCGTTTCTTACTTCCGAACTGCCACATCTCGCGAACGGATCGACCAATCCGCAAAATTTCTATTGCATCTGAAAGTAGAAACTCGCCCGATTACAACGGTATGCGCACTTTGCCCCTAGGCCGTTCTAGTTATTCGTTTCGAGCATCAGAACTGCCAAAATTTTGAGTGTCTAAAGCGTTTCTTACCTCCAAACTGTCATATCTCGCGAACGGATTGACCAATCCGCATAATTTCTGTTGCATCTGAAAGTAGAAACTCGCCCGATTACAACGGTATGCGTACTTTTCCCCTAGGCCGTTCTAGTTACTCGTTTCGAGCATCAGAACTGCGAAAATTTTGAGTTTCTCAAGCGTTTCTTACCTCCAAACTGCCATATCTCGCGAACGGATTGATCAATCCGCAAAATTTCGGTTGCATTTGAAAGTAGAAACTCGCGCGATTACAACGGTATGCGCACTTTTCCCCTAGGCGGTTCTAGTTATTCGTTTCGAGCATCAGAACTGCGAAAATTTTGAGTTTCTCAAGCGTTTCTTACCTCCAAACTGCCATATCTCGCGAACGGATTGACCAATCCGCAAAATTTCTGTTGCATCTGAAAGTAGAAACTCGCCCGATTACAACGGTATGCGTACTTCTCCCCTAGGCCGTTCTAGTTACTCGTGTCGAGCATCAAAACTGCAAAAATTTTGAGTTTCTCAAGCGTTTCTTATCTCCAAACTGTCATATCTCGCGAACGGACCGACCAATCCGCAAAATTTCTGTTGCATCTGAATGTAGAAACTCGCTCGATTACAACGGTATGCGCACTTTTCCCCTAGGCGGTTCTAGTTATTCGTTTCGAGCATCAGAACTGCGAAAATTTTGAGTTTATCAAGCGTTTCTTACCTCCAAACTGCCATATCTCGCGAACGGATTGACCAATCCGCAAAATTTCTGTTGCATCTGAAAGTAGAAACTCGCCCGATTACAACGGTATGCGTACTTTTCCCCTAGGCCGTTCTAGTTACTCGTTTCGAGCATCAGAACTGCCAAAATTTTGAGTTTCTCAAGCGTTTCTTACCTCCAAACTGCCATATCTCGCGAACGGATTGACCAATCCGCAAAATTTCTGTTGCATCTGAAAGTAGAAACTCGCCCGATTACAACGGTATGCGTACTTTTCCCCTAGGCCGTTCTAGTTACTCGTGTCGAGCATCAAAACTGCGAAAATTTTGAGTTTCTCAAGCGTTTCTTATCTCCAAACTGCCATATCTCGCGAACGGATCGACCAATCCGCAAAATTTCTGTTGCATCTGAAAGTAGAAACACGCCCGATTACAACGGTATGCGCACTTTTCCCCTAGGCGGTTCTAGTTATTCGTTTCGAGCATCAGAACTGCGAAAATTTTGAGTTTCTCAAGCGTTTCTTACCTCCAAACTGCCATATCTCGCGAACGGATTGACCAATCCGCAAAATTTCTGTTGCTCCTGAAAGTAGAAACTCGCCCGATTACAACGGTATGCGTACTTTTCCCCTAGGCCGTTCTAGTTACTCGTTTCGAGCATCAAAACTGCGAAAATTTTGAGTTTCTCAAGCGTTTCTTACTTCCGAACTGCCACATCTCGCGAACGGATCGACCAATCCGCAAAATTTCTATTGCATCCGAAAGTAGAAACTCGCCCGATTACAACGGCATGCGCACTTTTCCCCTAGGCGGTTCTAGTTATTCGTTTCGAGCATCAGAACTGCGAAAATTTTGAGTTTATCAAGCGTTTCTTACCTCCAAACTGCCATATCTCGCGAACGGATTGACCAATCCGCAAAATTTCTGTCGCACCTGAAAGTAGAAACTCGCCCGATTACAACGGTAGGTGTAGTTTTCCCCTAGGCCGTTCTAGTTATTCGTTTCGAGCATCAGAACTGCGAAAATTTTGAGTTTCTCAAGCGTTTCTTACCTCCAAACTGCCATATCTCGCGAACGGATTGACCATTCCGCAAAATTTCTGTTGCATCTGAAAGTAGAAACTCGCCCGATTACAACGGTGTGCGCACTTTGCCCCTAGGCCGTTCTAGTTATTCGTTTCGAGCATCAGAACTGCCAAAATTTTGAGTTTCTCAAGCGTTTCTTACCTCCAAACTGCCATATCTCGCGAACGGATTGACCAATCCGCAAAATTTCTGTTGCATCTGAAAGTAGAAACTCGCCCGATTACAACGGTATGCGTACTTTTCCCCTAGGCCGTTCTAGTTACTCGTGTCGAGCATCAAAACTGCGAAAATTTTGAGTTTCTCAAGCGTTTCTTATCTCCAAACTGCCATATCTCGCGAACGGATCGACCAATCCGCAAAATTTCTGTTGCATCTGAAAGTAGAAACACGCCCGATTACAACGGTATGCGCACTTTTCCCCTAGGCGGTTCTAGTTATTCGTTTCGAGCATCAGAACTGCGAAAATTTTGAGTTTCTCAAGCGTTTCTTACCTCCAAACTGCCATATCTCGCGAACGGATTGACCAATCCGCAAAATTTCTGTTGCTCCTGAAAGTAGAAACTCGCCCGATTACAACGGTATGCGTACTTTTCCCCTAGGCCGTTCTAGTTACTCGTTTCGAGCATCAAAACTGCGAAAATTTTGAGTTTCTCAAGCGTTTCTTATCTCCAAACTGCCATATCTCGCGAACGGATCGACCAATCCGCAAAATTTCTGTTGCATCTGAAAGTAGAAACACGCCCGATTACAACGGTATGCGCACTTTTCCCCTAGGCGGTTCTAGTTATTCGTTTCGAGCATCAGAACTGCGAAAATTTTGAGTTTCTCAAGCGTTTCTTACCTCCAAACTGCCATATCTCGCGAACGGATTGACCAATCCGCAAAATTTCTGTTGCTCCTGAAAGTAGAAACTCGCCCGATTACAACGGTATGCGTACTTTTCCCCTAGGCCGTTCTAGTTACTCGTTTCGAGCATCAAAACTGCGAAAACTTTGAGTTTCTCAAGCGTTTCTTATCTCCAAACTGCCATATCTCGCGAACGGATTGATCAATCCACAAAATTTCTGTGCCTTCTGAAAGTAGAAACTCGCCCGATTACAACAGTAGGTGTAGTTTTCCCCTAGGCCGTTCCAGTTATTCATTTCGAGCATCAGAACTGCGAAAATTTTGAGTTTCTCAAGCGTTTCTTACTTCCGAACTGCCACATCTCGCGAACGGATCGACCAATCCGCAAAATTTCTATTGCATCTGAAAGTAGAAACTCGCCCGATTACAACGGTATGCGCACTTTGCCCCTAGGCCGTTCTAGTTATTCGTTTCGAGCATCAGAACTGCCAAAATTTTGAGTGTCTAAAGCGTTTCTTACCTCCAAACTGTCATATCTCGCGAACGGATTGACCAATCCGCATAATTTCTGTTGCATCTGAAAGTAGAAACTCGCCCGATTACAACGGTATGCGTACTTTTCCCCTAGGCCGTTCTAGTTACTCGTTTCGAGCATCAGAACTGCGAAAATTTTGAGTTTCTCAAGCGTTTCTTACCTCCAAACTGCCATATCTCGCGAACGGATTGATCAATCCGCAAAATTTCTGTTGCATTTGAAAGTAGAAACTCGCCCGATTACAACGGTATGCGCACTTTTCCCCTAGGCGGTTCTAGTTATTCGTTTCGAGCATCAGAACTGCGAAAATTTTGAGTTTCTCAAGCGTTTCTTACCTCCAAACTGCCATATCTCGCGAACGGATTGACCAATCCGCAAAATTTCTGTTGCATCTGAAAGTAGAAACTCGCCCGATTACAACGGTATGCGTACTTTTCCCCTAGGCCGTTCTAGTTACTCGTGTCGAGCATCAAAACTGCGAAAATTTTGAGTTTCTCAAGCGTTTCTTATCTCCAAACTGCCATATCTCGCGAACGGATTGACCACTCCGCAAAATTTCTGTCGCACCTGAAAGTAGAAACTCGCCCGATTACAACGGTAGGTGTAGTTTTCCCCCAGGCCGTTCTAGTTATTCGTTTCGAGCATCAGAACTGCGAAAATTTTGAGTTTCTCAAGCGTTTCTTACCTCCAAACTGCCATATCTCGCGAACGGATTGACCAATTCGCGAAATTTCTGTTGCATCTGAAAGTAGAAACTCGCCCGATTACAACGGTAGGTGTAGTTTTCCCCTAGGCCGTTCTAGTTATTCGTGTCGAGCATCAGAACTGCGAAAATTTTGAGTTTATCAAGCGTTTCTTACCTCCAAACTGCCATATCTCGCGAACGGATTGACCAATCCGCAAAATTTCTGTTGCATCTGAAAGTAGAAACTCGCCCGATTACAACGGTATGCGCACTTTTCCCCTAAGCCGTTCTAGTTACTCGTTTCGAGCATCAAAACTGCGAAAATTTTGAGTTTCTCAAGCGTTTCTTATCACCAAACTGCCATATCTCGCGAACGGATTGATCAATCCGCAAAATTTCTGTGCCATCTGAAAGTAGAAACTCGCCCGATTACAACGGTAGGTGTATTTTTCCCCTAGGCCGTTCCAGTTATTCATTTCGAGCATCAGAACTGCGAAAATTTTGAGTTTCTCAAGCGTTTCTTACTTCCAAACTGCCACATCTCGCGAACGGATCGACCAATCCGCAAAATATCTGTTGCATCTGAAAGTAGAAACTCGCCCGATAACAACGGTATGCGCACTTTGCCCGTAGGCCGTTCTAGTTATTCGTGTCGAGCATCAGAACTGCGAAAATTTTGAGTTTCTCAAGCGTTTCTTACCTCCAAACTGCCATATCTCGCGAAAGGATTGACCAATCCGCATAATTTCTGTTGCATCTGAAAGCAGAAACTCGCCCGATTACAACGGTATGCGTACTTCTCCCCTAGGCCGTTCTAGTCATTCGTTTCGAGCATCAGAACTGCGAAAATTTTGAGTTTCTCAAGCGTTTCTTACCTCCAAACTGCTATATCTCGCGAACGGATTGACCAATCCACAAAATTTCTGTTGCATCTGAAAGTTGAAACTCGCCAGATTACAACGGTAGGTGTAGTTTTCCCCTAGGCCTTTCTAGTTATTCGTGTCGAGCATCAGAACTGCGAAAATTTTGAGTTTCTCAAGCGTTTCTTACCTCCAAACTGCCATATCTCGCGAACGGATTTACCAATCTGCAAAATTTCTGTTGCATCTGAAAGTAGAAACTCGCCCGATTACAACGGTATGCGCACTTTTCACCTAGGCCGTTCTAGTTATTCGTGTCGAGCATCAGAACTGCGAAAATTTTGAGTTTCTCAAGCGTTTCTTACCTCCAAACTGCCATATCTCGCGAACGGATTGACCAATCCGCAAAATTTCTGTTGCACCTGAAAGTAGAAACTCGCCCGATTACAACGGTAGGTGTAGTTTTCCCCTAGGCCGTTCTAGTTACTCGTTTCGAGCATCAGAACTGCGAAAATTTTGAGTTTCTCAAGCGTTTCTTACCTCCAAACTGCCATATCTCGCGAACGGATTGACCAATCCGCAAAATTTCTGTTGCATCTGAAAGTAGAAACTCGCCCGATTACAACGGTATGCGTACTTTTCCCCTAGGCCGTTCTAGTTACTCGTTTCGAGCATCAAAACTGCGAAAATTTTGAGTTTCTCAAGCGTTTCTTATCTCCAAACTGCCATATCTCGCGAACGGATTGATCAATCCGCAAAATTTCTGTGCCTTCTGAAAGTAGAAACTCGCCCGATTACAACAGTAGGTGTAGTTTTCCCCTAGGCCGTTCTAGTTACTCGTTTCGAGCATCAGAACTGCGAAAATTTTGAGTTTCTCAAGCGTTTCTTACCTCCAAACTGCCATATCTCGCGAACGGATTGATCAATCCGCAAAATTTCTGTTGCATTTGAAAGTAGAAACTCGCGCGATTACAACGGTATGAGCACTTTTCCCCTAGGCGGTTCTAGTTATTCGTTTCGAGCATCAGAACTGCGAAAATTTTGAGTTTCTCAAGCGTATCTTACCTCCAAACTGCCATATCTCGCGAACGGATTGAACAATCCGCAAAATTTCTGTTGCATCTGAAAGTAGAAACTCGCCCGATTACAACGGTATGCGTACTTTTCCCCTAGGCCGTTCTAGTTACTCGTGTCGAGCATCAAAACTGCGAAAATTTTGAGTTTCTCAAGCGTTTCTTATCTCCAAACTGCCATATCTCGCGAACGGACCGACCAGTCCGCAAAATTTCTGTTGCATCTGAAAGTAGAAACTCGCTCGATTACAACGGTATACGCACTTTTCCCCTAGGCGGTTCTAGTTATTCGTTTCGAGCATCAGAACTGCGAAAATTTTGAGTTTATCAAGCGTTTCTTACCTCCAAACTGCCATATCTCGCGAACGGATTGACCAATCCGCAAAATTTCTGTCGCACCTGAAAGTAGAAACTCGCCCGATTACAACGGTAGGTGTAGTTTTCCCCTAGGCCGTTCTAGTTATTCGTTTCGAGCATCAGAACTGCGAAAATTTTGAGTTTCTCAAGCGTTTCTTACCTCCAAACTGCCATATCTCGCGAACGGATTGACCATTCCGCAAAATTTCTGTTGCATCTGAAAGTAGAAACTCGCCCGATTACAACGGTGTGCGCACTTTGCCCCTAGGCCGTTCTAGTTATTCGTTTCGAGCATCAGAACTGCCAAAATTTTGAGTTTCTCAAGGGTTTCTTACCTCCAAACTGCCATATCTCGCGAACGGATTGACCAATCCGCAAAATTTCTGTTGCATCTGAAAGTAGAAACTCGCCCGATTACAACGGTATGCGTACTTTTCCCCTAGGCCGTTCTAGTTACTCGTTTCGAGCATCAGAACTGCCAAAATTTTGAGTTTCTCAAGCGTTTCTTACCTCCAAACTGCCATATCTCGCGAACGGATTAACCAATCCGCAAAATTTCTGTTGCATCTGAAAGTAGAAACTCGCCCGATTACAACGGTATGCGTACTTTTCCCCTAGGCCGTTCTAGTTACTCGTGTCGAGCATCAAAACTGCGAAAATTTTGAGTTTCTCAAGCGTTTCTTATCTCCAAACTGCCATATCTCGCGAACGGATCGACCAATCCGCAAAATTTCTGTTGCATCTGAAAGTAGAAACACGCCCGATTACAACGGTATGCGCACTTTTCCCCTAGGCGGTTCTAGTTATTCGTTTCGAGCATCAGAACTGCGAAAATTTTGAGTTTCTCAAGCGTTTCTTACCTCCAAACTGCCATATCTCGCGAACGGATTGACCAATCCGCAAAATTTCTGTTGCTCCTGAAAGTAGAAACTCGCCCGATTACAACGGTATGCGTACTTTTCCCCTAGGCCGTTCTAGTTACTCGTTTCGAGCATCAAAACTGCGAAAATTTTGAGTTTCTCAAGCGTTTCTTATCTCCAAACTGCCATATCTCGCGAACGGATTGATCAATCCGCAAAATTTCTGTGCCTTCTGAAAGTAGAAACTCGCCCGATTACAACAGTAGGTGTAGTTTTCCCCTAGGCCGTTCCAGTTATTCATTTCGAGCATCAGAACTGCGAAAATTTTGAGTTTCTCAAGCGTTTCTTACCTCCGAACTGCCACATCTCGCGAACGGATCGACCAATCCGCAAAATTTCTATTGCATCTGAAAGTAGAAACTCGCCCGATTACAACGGTATGCGCACTTTGCCCCTAGGCCGTTCTAGTTATTCGTTTCGAGCATCAGAACTGCCAAAATTTTGAGTGTCTAAAGCGTTTCTTACCTCCAAACTGTCATATCTCGCGAACGGATTGACCAATCCGCATAATTTCTGTTGCATCTGAAAGTAGAAACTCGCCCGATTACAACGGTATGCGTACTTTTCCCCTAGGCCGTTGTAGTTACTCGTGTCGAGCATCAGAACTGCGAAAGTTTTGAGTTTCTCAAGCGTTTCTTACCTCCAAATTGCCATATCTCGCGAACGGATTGACCAATCCGCAAAATTTCTGTCGCACCTGAAAGTAGAAACTCGCCCGATTACAACGGTAGGTGTAGTTTTCCCCCAGGCCGTTCTAGTTATTCGTTTCGAGCATCAGAACTGCGAAA
Source organism: Ptiloglossa arizonensis (assembly GCF_051014685.1). Lineage (NCBI taxonomy): Eukaryota > Metazoa > Arthropoda > Insecta > Hymenoptera > Colletidae > Ptiloglossa > Ptiloglossa arizonensis. The sequence goes on along the minus strand of NW_027478789.1, from coordinate 389,170 downwards.
ATTTTGAGTTTCTCAAGCGTTTCTTACCTCCAAACTGCCATATCTCGCGAACGGATTGACCAATTCGCGAAATTTCTGTTGCATCTGAAAGTAGAAACTCGCCCGATTACAACGGTAGGTGTAGTTTTCCCCTAGGCCGTTCTAGTTATTCGTGTCGAGCATCAGAACTGCGAAAATTTTGAGTTTATCAAGCGTTTCTTACCTCCAAACTGCCATATCTCGCGAACGGATTGACCAATCCGCAAAATTTCTGTTGCATCTGAAAGTAGAAACTCGCCCGATTACAACGGTATGAGCACTTTTCCCCTAAGCCGTTCTAGTTACTCGTTTCGAGCATCAAAACTGCGAAAATTTTGAGTTTCTCAAGCGTTTCTTATCACCAAACTGCCATATCTCGCGAACGGATTGATCAATCCGCAAAATTTCTGTGCCATCTGAAAGTAGAAACTCGCCCGATTACAACGGTATGCGCACTTTTCCCCTAGGCGGTTCTAGTTATTCGTTTCGAGCATCAGAACTGCGAAAATTTTGAGTTCCTCAAGCGTTTCTTACCTCCAAACTGCCATATCTCGCGAACGGATTGACCAATCCGCAAAATTTCTGTGCCTTCTGAAAGTAGAAACTCGCCCGATTACAACAGTAGGTGTAGTTTTCCCCTAGGCCGTTCCAGTTATTCATTTCGAGCATCAGAACTGCGAAAATTTTGAGTTTCTCAAGCGTTTCTTACTTCCGAACTGCCACATCTCGCGAACGGATCGACCAATCCGCAAAATTTCTATTGCATCTGAAAGTAGAAACTCGCCCGATTACAACGGTATGCGCACTTTGCCCCTAGGCCGTTCTAGTTATTCGTTTCGAGCATCAGAACTGCCAAAATTTTGAGTGTCTAAAGCGTTTCTTACCTCCAAACTGTCATATCTCGCGAACGGATTGACCAATCCGCATAATTTCTGTTGCATCTGAAAGTAGAAACTCGCCCGATTACAACGGTATGCGTACTTTTCCCCTAGGCCGTTCTAGTTACTCGTGTCGAGCATCAAAACTGCGAAAATTTTGAGTTTCTCAAGCGTTTCTTATCTCCAAACTGCCATATCTCGCGAACGGATTGACCAATCCGCAAAATTTCTGTCGCACCTGAAAGTAGAAACTCGCCCGATTACAACGGTAGGTGTAGTTTTCCCCCAGGCCGTTCTAGTTATTCGTTTCGAGCATCAGAACTGCGAAAATTTTGAGTTTCTCAAGCGTTTCTTACCTCCAAACTGCCATATCTCGCGAACGGATTGACCAATTCGCGAAATTTCTGTTGCATCTGAAAGTAGAAACTCGCCCGATTACAACGGTAGGTGTAGTTTTCCCCTAGGCCGTTCTAGTTATTCGTGTCGAGCATCAGAACTGCGAAAATTTTGAGTTTATCAAGCGTTTCTTACCTCCAAACTGCCATATCTCGCGAACGGATTGACCAATCCGCAAAATTTCTGTTGCATCTGAAAGTAGAAACTCGCCCGATTACAACGGTATGCGCACTTTTCCCCTAAGCCGTTCTAGTTACTCGTTTCGAGCATCAAAACTGCGAAAATTTTGAGTTTCTCAAGCGTTTCTTATCACCAAACTGCCATATCTCGCGAACGGATTGATCAATCCGCAAAATTTCTGTGCCATCTGAAAGTAGAAACTCGCCCGATTACAACGGTATGCGCACTTTTCCCCTAGGCGGTTCTAGTTATTCGTTTCGAGCATCAGAACTGCGAAAATTTTGAGTTCCTCAAGCGTTTCTTACCTCCAAACTGCCATATCTCGCGAACGGATTGACCAATCCGCAAAATTTCTGTTGCTCCTGAAAGTAGAAACTCGCCCGATTACAACGGTATGCGTACTTTTCCCCTAGGCCGTTCTAGTTACTCGTTTCGAGCATCAAAACTGCGAAAATTTTGAGTTTCTCAAGCGTTTCTTACTTCCGAACTGCCACATCTCGCGAACGGATCGACCAATCCGCAAAATTTCTATTGCATCTGAAAGTAGAAACTCGCCCGATTACAACGGTATGCGCACTTTGCCCCTAGGCCGTTCTAGTTATTCGTTTCGAGCATCAGAACTGCCAAAATTTTGAGTGTCTAAAGCGTTTCTTACCTCCAAACTGTCATATCTCGCGAACGGATTGACCAATCCGCATAATTTCTGTTGCATCTGAAAGTAGAAACTCGCCCGATTACAACGGTATGCGTACTTTTCCCCTAGGCCGTTCTAGTTACTCGTGTCGAGCATCAAAACTGCGAAAATTTTGAGTTTCTCAAGCGTTTCTTATCTCCAAACTGCCATATCTCGCGAACGGATTGACCAATCCGCAAAATTTCTGTCGCACCTGAAAGTAGAAACTCGCCCGATTACAACGGTAGGTGTAGTTTTCCCCCAGGCCGTTCTAGTTATTCGTTTCGAGCATCAGAACTGCGAAAATTTTGAGTTTCTCAAGCGTTTCTTACCTCCAAACTGCCATATCTCGCGAACGGATTGACCAATCCGCAAAATTTCTGTTGCATCTGAAAGTAGAAACTCGCCCGATTACAACGGTATGCGCACTTTTCCCCTAAGCCGTTCTAGTTACTCGTTTCGAGCATCAAAACTGCGAAAATTTTGAGTTTCTCAAGCGTTTCTTATCACCAAGCTGCCATATCTCGCGAACGGATTGATCAATCCGCAAAATTTCTGTGCCATCTGAAAGTAGAAACTCGCCCGATTACAACGGTATGCGCACTTTTCCCCTAGGCGGTTCTAGTTATTCGTTTCGAGCATCAGAACTGCGAAAATTTTGAGTTCCTCAAGCGTTTCTTACCTCCAAACTGCCATATCTCGCGAACGGATTGACCAATCCGCAAAATTTCTGTTGCTCCTGAAAGTAGAAACTCGCCCGATTACAACGGTATGCGTACTTTTCCCCTAGGCCGTTCTAGTTACTCGTTTCGAGCATCAAAACTGCGAAAATTTTGAGTTTCTCAAGCGTTTCTTATCTCCAAACTGCCATATCTCGCGAACGGATTGATCAATCCGCAAAATTTCTGTGCCTTCTGAAAGTAGAAACTCGCCCGATTACAACAGTAGGTGTAGTTTTCCCCTAGGCCGTTCCAGTTATTCATTTCGAGCATCAGAACTGCGAAAATTTTGAGTTTCTCAAGCGTTTCTTACTTCCGAACTGCCACATCTCGCGAACGGATCGACCAATCCGCAAAATTTCTATTGCATCTGAAAGTAGAAACTCGCCCGATTACAACGGTATGCGCACTTTGCCCCTAGGCCGTTCTAGTTATTCGTTTCGAGCATCAGAACTGCCAAAATTTTGAGTGTCTAAAGCGTTTCTTACCTCCAAACTGTCATATCTCGCGAACGGATTGACCAATCCGCATAATTTCTGTTGCATCTGAAAGTAGAAACTCGCCCGATTACAACGGTATGCGTACTTTTCCCCTAGGCCGTTCTAGTTACTCGTGTCGAGCATCAAAACTGCGAAAATTTTGAGTTTCTCAAGCGTTTCTTATCTCCAAACTGCCATATCTCGCGAACGGATTGACCAATCCGCAAAATTTCTGTCGCACCTGAAAGTAGAAACTCGCCCGATTACAACGGTAGGTGTAGTTTTCCCCCAGGCCGTTCTAGTTATTCGTTTCGAGCATCAGAACTGCGAAAATTTTGAGTTTCTCAAGCGTTTCTTACCTCCAAACTGCCATATCTCGCGAACGGATTGACCAATTCGCGAAATTTCTGTTGCATCTGAAAGTAGAAACTCGCCCGATTACAACGGTAGGTGTAGTTTTCCCCTAGGCCGTTCTAGTTATTCGTGTCGAGCATCAGAACTGCGAAAATTTTGAGTTTATCAAGCGTTTCTTACCTCCAAACTGCCATATCTCGCGAACGGATTGACCAATCCGCAAAATTTCTGTTGCATCTGAAAGTAGAAACTCGCCCGATTACAACGGTATGCGCACTTTTCCCCTAAGCCGTTCTAGTTACTCGTTTCGAGCATCAAAACTGCGAAAATTTTGAGTTTCTCAAGCGTTTCTTATCACCAAACTGCCATATCTCGCGAACGGATTGATCAATCCGCAAAATTTCTGTGCCATCTGAAAGTAGAAACTCGCCCGATTACAACGGTATGCGCACTTTTCCCCTAGGCGGTTCTAGTTATTCGTTTCGAGCATCAGAACTGCGAAAATTTTGAGTTCCTCAAGCGTTTCTTACCTCCAAACTGCCATATCTCGCGAACGGATTGACCAATCCGCAAAATTTCTGTTGCTCCTGAAAGTAGAAACTCGCCCGATTACAACGGTATGCGCACTTTGCCCCTAGGCCGTTCTAGTTATTCGTTTCGAGCATCAGAACTGCCAAAATTTTGAGTGTCTAAAGCGTTTCTTACCTCCAAACTGTCATATCTCGCGAACGGATTGACCAATCCGCATAATTTCTGTTGCATCTGAAAGTAGAAACTCGCCCGATTACAACGGTATGCGTACTTTTCCCCTAGGCCGTTCTAGTTACTCGTGTCGAGCATCAAAACTGCGAAAATTTTGAGTTTCTCAAGCGTTTCTTATCTCCAAACTGCCATATCTCGCGAACGGATTGACCAATCCGCAAAATTTCTGTCGCACCTGAAAGTAGAAACTCGCCCGATTACAACGGTAGGTGTAGTTTTCCCCCAGGCCGTTCTAGTTATTCGTTTCGAGCATCAGAACTGCGAAAATTTTGAGTTTCTCAAGCGTTCCTTACCTCCAAACTGCCATATCTCGCGAACGGATTGACCAATTCGCGAAATTTCTGTTGCATCTGAAAGTAGAAACTCGCCCGATTACAACGGTAGGTGTAGTTTTCCCCTAGGCCGTTCTAGTTATTCGTGTCGAGCATCAGAACTGCGAAAATTTTGAGTTTCTCAAGCGTTTCTTACCTCCAAACTGCCATATCTCGCGAACGGATTGACCAATCCGCAAAATTTCTGTTGCATCTGAAAGTAGAAACTCGCCCGATTACAACGGTATGCGCACTTTTCCCCTAAGCCGTTCTAGTTACTCGTTTCGAGCATCAAAACTGCGAAAATTTTGAGTTTCTCAAGCGTTTCTTATCACCAAACTGCCATATCTCGCGAACGGATTGATAAATCCGCAAAATTTCTGTGCCATCTGAAAGTAGAAACTCGCCCGATTACAACGGTAGGTGTATTTTTCCCCTAGGCCGTTCCAGTTATTCATTTCGAGCATCAGAACTGCGAAAATTTTGAGTTTCTCAAGCGTTTCTTACTTCCAAACTGCCACATCTCGCGAACGGATCGACCAATCCGCAAAATTTCTGTTGCATCTGAAAGTAGAAACTCGCCCGATTACAACGGTAGGTGTAGTTTTCCCCTAGGCCGTTCCAGTTATTCATTTCCAGCATCAGAACTGCGAAAATTTTGAGTTTCTCAAGCGTTTCTTACTTCCAAACTGCCACATCTCGCGAACGGATCGACCAATCCGCATAATTTCTGTTGCATCTGAAAGCAGAAACTCGCCCGATTACAACGGTATGCGTACTTCTCCCCTAGGCCGTTCTAGTCATTCGTTTCGAGCATCAGAACTGCGAAAATTTTGAGTTTCTCAAGCGTTTCTTACCTCCAAACTGCCATATCTCGCGAAAGGATTGACCAATCCGCATAATTTCTGTTGCATCTGAAAGCAGAAACTCGCCCGATTACAACGGTAGGTGTAGTTTTCCCCTAGGCCTTTCTAGTTATTCGTGTCGAGCATCAGAACTGCGAAAATTTTGAGTTTCTCAAGCGTTTCTTACCTCCAAACTGCCATATCTCGCGAACGGATTTACCAATCTGCAAAATTTCTGTTGCATCTGAAAGTAGAAACTCGCCCGATTACAACGGTATGCGCACTTTTCACCTAGGCCGTTCTAGTTATTCGTGTCGAGCATCAGAACTGCGAAAATTTTGAGTTTCTCAAGCGTTTCTTACATCCAAACTGCCATATCTCGCGAACGGATTGACCAATCCGCAAAATTTCTGTTGCATCTGAAAGTAGAAACTCGCCCGATTACAACGGTAGGTGTAGTTTTCCCCTAGGCCGTTCTAGTTATTCGTTTCGAGCATCAGAACTGCGAAAATTTTGAGTTCCTCAAGCGTTTCTTACTTCCAAACTGCCACATCTCGTGAACGGATTGACCAATCCGCAAAATTTCTGTTGCATCTGAAAGTAGAAACTCGCCCGATTACAACAGTATGCGCACTTTGCCCCTAGGCCGTTCTAGTTATTCGTGTCGAGCATCAGAACTGCGAAAATTTTGAGTTTCTCAAGCGTTTCTTACTTCCAAACTGCCATATCTCGCGAAAGGATTGACCAATCCGCATAATTTCTGTTGCATCTGAAAGCAGAAACTCGCCCGATTACAACGGTATGCGTACTTCTCCCCTAGGCCGGTCTAGTCATTCGTTTCGAGCATCAGAACTGCGAAAATTTTGAGTTTCTCAAGCGTTTCTTACCTCCAGACTGCCATATCTCGCGAACGGATTGACCAATCCGCAAAATTTCTGTTGCATCTGAAAGTTGAAACTCGCCCGATTACAACGGTAGGTGTAGTTTTCCCCTAGGCCTTTCTAGTTATTCGTGTCGAGCATCAGAACTGCGAAAATTTTGAGTTTCTCAAGCGTTTCTTACCTCCAAACTGCCATATCTCGCGAACGGATTGACCAATGTGCAAAATTTCTGTTGCATCTGAAAGTAGGAACTCGCCCGATTACAACGGTATGCGCACTTTTCACCTAGGCCGTTCTTGTTATTCGTGTCGAGCATCAGAACTGCGAAAATTTTGAGTTTCTCAAGCGTTTCTTACCTCCAAACTGCCATATCTCGCGAACGGATTGACCAATCCGCAAAATTTCTGTTGCATCTGAAAGTAGAAACTCGCCCGATTACAACGGTAGGTGTAGTTTTCCCCTAGGCCGTTCTAGTTATTCGTTTCGAGCATCAGAACTGCGAAAATTTTGAGTTTCTCAAGCGTTTCTTACTTCCAAACTGCCACATCTCGCGAACGGATCGACCAATTCGCAAAATTTCTGTTGCATCTGGAAGTAGAAACTCGCCCGATTACAACGGTATGCGCACTTTGCCCCTAGGCCGTTCTAGTTATTCGTGTCGAGCATCAGAACTGCGAAAATTTTGAGTTTCTCAAGCGTTTCTTACCTCCAAACTGCCATATCTCGCGAACGGATTGATCAATCCGCAAAATTTCTGTTGCATTTGAAAGTAGAAACTCGCCCGATTACAACGGTATGCGCACTTTTCCCCTAGGCGGTTCTAGTGATTCGTTTCGAGCATCAGAACTGCGAAAATTTTGAGTTTCTCAAGCGTTTCTTACCTCCAAACTGCCATATCTCGCGAACGGATTGACCAATCCACAAAATTTCTGTTGCACCTGAAAGTAGAAACTCGCCCGATTACAACGGTAGGTGTAGTTTTCCCCTAGGCCGTTCTAGTTATTCGTTTCGAGCATCAGAACTGCGAAAATTTTGAGTTTCTAAAGCGTTTCTTACCTCCAAACTGCCATATCTCGCGAACGGATTGACCAATCCGCAAAATTTCTGTTGCATCTGAAAGTAGAAACTCGCCCGATTACAACGGTAGGAGTAGTTTTCCCGTAGGCCGTTCTAGTTATTCGTGTCGAGCATCAGAACTGCGAAAATTTTGAGTTTATCAAGCGTTTCTTACCTCCAAACTGCCATATCTCGCGAACGGATTGACCAATCCGCAAAATTTCTGTTGCATCTGAAAGTAGAAACTCGCCCGATTACAACGGTATGCGCACTTTTCCCCTAGGCCGTTCTAGTTATTCGTGTCGAGCATCAGAACTGCGAAAATTTTGAGTTTCTCAAGCATTTCTTACATCCAAACTGCCATATCTCGCGAACGGATTGACCAATCCGCAAAATTTATGTTGCATCTGAAAGTAGAAACTCGCCCGATTACAACGGTATGCGTACTTTTCCCCTAGGCCGTTCTAGTTACTCGTTTCGAGCATCAAAACTGCGAAAATTTTGAGCTTCTCAAGCGTTTCTTATCTTCAAACTGCCATATCTCGCGAACGGATTGATCAATCCGCAAAATTTCTGTGCCATCTGAAAGTAGAAACTCGCCCGATTACAACGGTAGGTGTAGTTTTCCCCTAGGCCGTCCCAGTTATTCATTTCCAGCATCAGAACTGCGAAAATTTTGAGTTTCTCAAGCGTTTCTTACCTCCAAACTGCCATATCTCGCGAAAGGATTGACCAATCCGCATAATTTCTGTTGCATCTGAAAGCAGAAACTCGCCCGATTACAACGGTATGCGTACTTCTCCCCTAGGCCGTTCTAGTCATTCGTTTCGAGCATCAGAACTGCGAAAATTTTGAGTTGCTCAAGCGTTTCTTACCTCCAAACTGCCATATCTCGCGAACGGATTGACCAATCCGCAAAATTTCTGTTGCATCTGAAAGTTGAAACTCGCCCGATTACAACGGTAGGTGTAGTTTTCCCCTAGGCCTTTCTAGTTATTCGTGTCGAGCATCAGAACTGCGAAAATTCTGAGTTTCTCAAGCGTTTCTTACCTCCAAACTGCCATATCTCGCGAACGGATTTACCAATCTGCAAAATTTCTGTTGCATCTGAAAGTAGAAACTCGCTCGATTACAACGGTATGCGCACTTTTCAACTAGGCCGTTCTAGTTATTCGTGTCGAGCATCAGAACTGCGAAAGTTTTGAGTTTCTCAAGCGTTTCTTACCTCCAAATTGCCATATCTCGCGAACGGATTGACCAATCCGCAAAATTTCTGTTGCATCTGAAAGTAGAAACTCGCCCGATTACAACGGTAGGTGTAGTTTTCCCCTAGGCCGTTCTAGTTATTCGTTTCGAGCATCAGAACTGCGAAAATTTTGAGTTTCTCAAGCGTTTCTTACTTCCAAACTGCCACATCTCGCGAACGGATCGACCAATTCGCAAAATTTCTGTTGCATCTGGAAGTAGAAACTCGCCCGATTACAACGGTATGCGCACTTTGCCCCTAGGCCGTTCTAGTTATTCGTGTCGAGCATCAGAACTGCGAAAATTTTGAGTTTCTCAAGCGTTTCTTACCTCCAAACTGCCATATCTCGCGAACGGATTGATCAATCCGCAAAATTTCTGTTGCATTTGAAAGTAGAAACTCGCCCGATTACAACGGTAGGTGTAGTTTTCCCCTAGGCCGTTCCAGTTATTCATTTCGAGCATCAGAACTGCGAAAATTTTGAGTTTCTCAAGCGTTTCTTACTTCCAAACTGCCACATCTCGCGAACGGATCGACCAATCCGCAAAATTTCTATTGCATCTGAAAGTAGAAACTCGCCCGATTACAACGGTAGGTGTAGTTTTCCCCTAGGCCGTTCTAGTTATTCGTGTCGAGCATCAGAACTGCGAAAATTTTGAGTTTATCAAGCGTTTCTTACCTCCAAACTGCCATATCTCGCGAACGGATTTACCAATCTGCAAAATTTCTGTTGCATCTGAAAGTAGAAACTCGCCCGATTACAACGGTATGCGCACTTTTCACCTAGGCCGTTCTAGTTATTCGTGTCGAGCATCAGAACTGCGAAAATTTTGAGTTTCTCAAGCGTTTCTTACCTCCAAACTGCCATATCTCGCGAACGGATTGACCAATCCGCAAAATTTCTGTTGCATCTGAAAGTAGAAACTCGCCCGATTACAACGGTAGGTGTAGTTTTCCCCTAGGCCGTTCCAGTTATTCATTTCGAGCATCAGAACTGCGAAAATTTTGAGTTTCTCAAGCGTTTCTTACTTCCAAACTGCCACATCTCGCGAACGGATCGACCAATCCGCAAAATTTCTGTTGCATCTGAAAGTAGAAACTCGCCCGATTACAACGGTATGCGCACTTTTCCACTAAGCCGTTCTAGTTACTCGTTTCGAGCATCAAAACTGCGAAAATTTTGAGTTTCTCAAGCGTTTCTTATCACCAAACTGCCATATCTCGCGAACGGATTGATCAATCCGCAAAATTTCTGTGCCATCTGAAAGTAGAAACTCGCCCGATTACAACGGTAGGTGTATTTTTCCCCTAGGCCGTTCCAGTTATTCATTTCGAGCATCAGAACTGCGAAAATTTTGAGTTTCTCAAGAGTTTCTTACATCCAAACTGCCACATCTCGCGAACGGATCGACCAATCCGCAAAATTTCTGTTGCATCTGAAAGTAGAAACTCGCCCGATTACAACGGTATGCGCACTTTGCCCGTAGGCCGTTCTAGTTATTCGTGTCGAGCATCAGAACTGCGAAAATTTTGAGTTTCTCAAGCGTTTCTTACCTCCAAACTGCCATATCTCGCGAAAGGATTGACCAATCCGCATAATTTCTGTTGCATCTGAAAGCAGAAACTCGCCCGATTACAACGGTATGCGTACTTCTCCCCTAGGCCGTTCTAGTCATTCGTTTCGAGCATCAGAACTGCGAAAATTTTGAGTTTCTCAAGCGTTTCTTACCTCCAAACTGCCATATCTCGCGAACGGATTGACCAATCCGCAAAATTTCTGTTGCATCTGAAAGTTGAAACTCGCCCGATTACAACGGTAGTTGTAGTTTTCCCCTAGGCCTTTCTAGTTATTCGTGTCGAGCATCAGAACTGCGAAAATTCTGAGCTTCTCAAGCGTTTCTTACCTCCAAACTGCCATATCTCGCGAACGGATTTACCAATCTGCAAAATTTCTGTTGCATCTGAAAGTAGAAACTCGCCCGATTACAACGGTATGCGCACTTTTCATCTAGGCCGTTCTAGTTATTCGTGTCGAGCATCAGAACTGCGAAAATTTTGAGTTTCTCAAGCGTTTCTTACCTCCAAACTGCCATATCTCGCGAACGGATTGATCAATCCGCAAAATTTCTGTTGCATTTGAAAGTAGAAACTCGCCCGATTACAACGGTATGCGCACTTTTCCCCTAGGCGGTTCTAGTGATTCGTTTCGAGCATCAGAACTGCGAAAATTTTGAGTTTCTCAAGCGTTTCTTACCTCCAAACTGCCATATCTCGCGAACGGATTGACCAATCCGCAAAATTTCTGTTGCACCTGAAAGTAGAAACTCGCCCGATTACAACGGTAGGTGTAGTTTTCCCCTAGGCCGTTCTAGTTATTCGTTTCGAGCATCAGAACTGCGAAAATTTTGAGTTTCTAAAGCGTTTCTTACCTCCAAACTGCCATATCTCGCGAACGGATTGACCAATCCGCAAAATTTCTGTTGCATCTGAAAGTAGAAACTCGCCCGATTACAACGGTAGGTGTAGTTTTCCCCTAGGCCGTTCTAGATATTCGTTTCGAGCATCAGAACTGCGAAAATTTTGAGTTTCTAAAGCGTTTCTTACCTCCAAACTGCCATATCTCGCGAACGGATTGACCAATCCGCAAAATTTCTGTTGCATCTGAAAGTAGAAACTCGCCCGATTACAACGGTATGCGCACTTTTCCCCTAAGCCGTCCTAGTTACTCGTTTCGAGCATCAAAACTGCGAAAATTTTGAGTTTCTCAAGCGTTTCTTATCACCAAACTGCCATATCTCGCGAACGGATTGATCAATCCGCAAAATTTCTGTGCCATCTGAAAGTAGAAACTCGCCCGATTACAACGGTAGGTGTATTTTTCCCCTAGGCCGTTCCAGTTATTCATTTCGAGCATCAGAACTGCGAAAATTTTGAGTTTCTCAAGCGTTTCTTACTTCCAAACTGCCACATCTCGCGAACGGATCGACCAATCCGCAAAATTTCTGTTGCATCTGAAAGTAGAAACTCGCCCGATTACAACGGTAGGTGTAGTTTTCCCCTAGGCCGTTCCAGTTATTCATTTCCAGCATCAGAACTGCGAAAATTTTGAGTTTCTCAAGCGTTTCTTACTTCCAAACTGCCACATCTCGCGAACGGATCGACCAATCCGCATAATTTCTGTTGCATCTGAAAGCAGAAACTCGCCCGATTACAACGGTATGCGTACTTCTCCCCTAGGCCGTTCTAGTCATTCGTTTCGAGCATCAGAACTGCGAAAATTTTGAGTTTCTCAAGCGTTTCTTACCTCCAAACTGCCATATCTCGCGAAAGGATTGACCAATCCGCATAATTTCTGTTGCATCTGAAAGCAGAAACTCGCCCGATTACAACGGTAGGTGTAGTTTTCCCCTAGGCCTTTCTAGTTATTCGTGTCGAGCATCAGAACTGCGAAAATTTTGAGTTTCTCAAGCGTTTCTTACTTCCAAACTGCCACATCTCGTGAACGGATTGACCAATCCGCAAAATTTCTGTTGCATCTGAAAGTAGAAACTCGCCCGATTACAACAGTATGCGCACTTTGCCCCTAGGCCGTTCTAGTTATTCGTGTCGAGCATCAGAACTGCGAAAATTTTGAGTTTCTCAAGCGTTTCTTACCTCCAAACTGCCATATCTCGCGAACGGATTGACCAATCCGCAAAATTTCTGTTGCATCTGAAAGTAGAAACTCGCCCGATTACAACGGTATGCGCACTTTTCCCCTAAGCCGTCCTAGTTACTCGTTTCGAGCATCAAAACTGCGAAAATTTTGAGTTTCTCAAGCGTTTCTTATCACCAAACTGCCATATCTCGCGAACGGATTGATCAATCCGCAAAATTTCTGTGCCATCTGAAAGTAGAAACTCGCCCGATTACAACGGTAGGTGTATTTTTCCCCTAGGCCGTTCCAGTTATTCATTTCGAGCATCAGAACTGCGAAAATTTTGAGTTTCTCAAGCGTTTCTTACTTCCAAACTGCCACATCTCGCGAACGGATCGACCAATCCGCAAAATTTCTGTTGCATCTGAAAGTAGAAACTCGCCCGATTACAACGGTAGGTGTAGTTTTCCCCTAGGCCGTTCCAGTTATTCATTTCCAGCATCAGAACTGCGAAAATTTTGAGTTTCTCAAGCGTTTCTTACTTCCAAACTGCCACATCTCGCGAACGGATCGACCAATCCGCATAATTTCTGTTGCATCTGAAAGCAGAAACTCGCCCGATTACAACGGTATGCGTACTTCTCCCCTAGGCCGTTCTAGTCATTCGTTTCGAGCATCAGAACTGCGAAAATTTTGAGTTTCTCAAGCGTTTCTTACCTCCAAACTGCCATATCTCGCGAAAGGATTGACCAATCCGCATAATTTCTGTTGCATCTGAAAGCAGAAACTCGCCCGATTACAACGGTAGGTGTAGTTTTCCCCTAGGCCTTTCTAGTTATTCGTGTCGAGCATCAGAACTGCGAAAATTTTGAGTTTCTCAAGCGTTTCTTACCTCCAAACTGCCATATCTCGCGAACGGATTTACCAATCTGCAAAATTTCTGTTGCATCTGAAAGTAGAAACTCGCCCGATTACAACGGTATGCGCACTTTTCACCTAGGCCGTTCTAGTTATTCGTGTCGAGCATCAGAACTGCGAAAATTTTGAGTTTCTCAAGCGTTTCTTACATCCAAACTGCCATATCTCGCGAACGGATTGACCAATCCGCAAAATTTCTGTTGCATCTGAAAGTAGAAACTCGCCCGATTACAACGGTAGGTGTAGTTTTCCCCTAGGCCGTTCTAGTTATTCGTTTCGAGCATCAGAACTGCGAAAATTTTGAGTTTCTCAAGCGTTTCTTACTTCCAAACTGCCACATCTCGTGAACGGATTGACCAATCCGCAAAATTTCTGTTGCATCTGAAAGTAGAAACTCGCCCGATTACAACAGTATGCGCACTTTGCCCCTAGGCCGTTCTAGTTATTCGTGTCGAGCATCAGAACTGCGAAAATTTTGAGTTTCTCAAGCGTTTCTTACTTCCAAACTGCCATATCTCGCGAAAGGATTGACCAATCCGCATAATTTCTGTTGCATCTGAAAGCAGAAACTCGCCCGATTACAACGGTATGCGTACTTCTCCCCTAGGCCGGTCTAGTCATTCGTTTCGAGCATCAGAACTGCGAAAATTTTGAGTTTCTCAAGCGTTTCTTACCTCCAGACTGCCATATCTCGCGAACGGATTGACCAATCCGCAAAATTTCTGTTGCATCTGAAAGTTGAAACTCGCCCGATTACAACGGTAGGTGTAGTTTTCCCCTAGGCCTTTCTAGTTATTCGTGTCGAGCATCAGAACTGCGAAAACTTTGAGTTTCTCAAGCGTTTCTTACCTCCAAACTGCCACATCTCGCGAACGGATTGACCAATGTGCAAAATTTCTGTTGCATCTGAAAGTAGGAACTCGCCCGATTACAACGGTATGCGCACTTTTCACCTAGGCCGTTCTTGTTATTCGTGTCGAGCATCAGAACTGCGAAAATTTTGAGTTTCTCAAGCGTTTCTTTCCTCCAAACTGCCATATCTCGCGAACGGATTGACCAATCCGCAAAATTTCTGTTGCATCTGAAAGTAGAAACTCGCCCGATTACAACGGTAGGTGTAGTTTTCCCCTAGGCCGTTCTAGTTATTCGTTTCGAGCATCAGAACTGCGAAAATTTTGAGTTTCTCAAGCGTTTCTTACTTCCAAACTGCCACATCTCGCGAACGGATCGACCAATTCGCAAAATTTCTGTTGCATCTGGAAGTAGAAACTCGCCCGATTACAACGGTATGCGCACTTTGCCCCTAGGCCGTTCTAGTTATTCGTGTCGAGCATCAGAACTGCGAAAATTTTGAGTTTCTCAAGCGTTTCTTACCTCCAAACTGCCATATCTCGCGAACGGATTGATCAATCCGCAAAATTTCTGTTGCATTTGAAAGTAGAAGCTCGCCCGATTACAACGCTATGCGCACTTTTCCCCTAGGCGGTTCTAGTGATTCGTTTCGAGCATCAGAACTGCGAAAATTTTGAGTTTCTCAAGCGTTTCTTACCTCCAAACTGCCATATCTCGCGAACGGATTGACCAATCCACAAAATTTCTGTTGCACCTGAAAGTAGAAACTCGCCCGATTACAACGGTAGGTGTAGTTTTCCCCTAGGCCGTTCTAGTTATTCGTTTCGAGCATCAGAACTGCGAAAATTTTGAGTTTCTAAAGCGTTTCTTACCTCCAAACTGCCATATCTCGCGAACGGATTGACCAATCCGCAAAATTTCTGTTGCATCTGAAAGTAGAAACTCGCCCGATTACAACGGTAGGAGTAGTTTTCCCGTAGGCCGTTCTAGTTATTCGTGTCGAGCATCAGAACTGCGAAAATTTTGAGTTTATCAAGCGTTTCTTACCTCCAAACTGCCATATCTCGCGAACGGATTGACCAATCCGCAAAATTTCTGTTGCATCTGAAAGTAGAAACTCGCCCGATTACAACGGTATGCGCACTTTTCCCCTAGGCCGTTCTAGTTATTCGTGTCGAGCATCAGAACTGCGAAAATTTTGAGTTTCTCAAGCATTTCTTACATCCAAACTGCCATATCTCGCGAACGGATTGACCAATGTGCAAAATTTCTGTTGCATCTGAAAGTAGGAACTCGCCCGATTACAACGGTATGCGCACTTTTCACCTAGGCCGTTCTTGTTATTCGTGTCGAGCATCAGAACTGCGAAAATTTTGAGTTTCTCAAGCGTTTC
Organism: Ptiloglossa arizonensis; assembly: GCF_051014685.1. Lineage (NCBI taxonomy): Eukaryota > Metazoa > Arthropoda > Insecta > Hymenoptera > Colletidae > Ptiloglossa > Ptiloglossa arizonensis. Next base: position 373,572 of record NW_027478789.1, on the reverse strand, counting down.
TTTCCTCCAAACTGCCATATCTCGCGAACGGATTGACCAATCCGCAAAATTTCTGTTGCATCTGAAAGTAGAAACTCGCCCGATTACAACGGTAGGTGTAGTTTTCCCCTAGGCCGTTCTAGTTATTCGTTTCGAGCATCAGAACTGCGAAAATTTTGAGTTTCTCAAGCGTTTCTTACTTCCAAACTGCCACATCTCGCGAACGGATCGACCAATTCGCAAAATTTCTGTTGCATCTGGAAGTAGAAACTCGCCCGATTACAACGGTATGCGCACTTTGCCCCTAGGCCGTTCTAGTTATTCGTGTCGAGCATCAGAACTGCGAAAATTTTGAGTTTCTCAAGCGTTTCTTACCTCCAAACTGCCATATCTCGCGAACGGATTGATCAATCCGCAAAATTTCTGTTGCATTTGAAAGTAGAAGCTCGCCCGATTACAACGGTATGCGCACTTTTCCCCTAGGCGGTTCTAGTGATTCGTTTCGAGCATCAGAACTGCGAAAATTTTGAGTTTCTCAAGCGTTTCTTACCTCCAAACTGCCATATCTCGCGAACGGATTGACCAATCCACAAAATTTCTGTTGCACCTGAAAGTAGAAACTCGCCCGATTACAACGGTAGGTGTAGTTTTCCCCTAGGCCGTTCTAGTTATTCGTTTCGAGCATCAGAACTGCGAAAATTTTGAGTTTCTAAAGCGTTTCTTACCTCCAAACTGCCATATCTCGCGAACGGATTGACCAATCCGCAAAATTTCTGTTGCATCTGAAAGTAGAAACTCGCCCGATTACAACGGTAGGAGTAGTTTTCCCGTAGGCCGTTCTAGTTATTCGTGTCGAGCATCAGAACTGCGAAAATTTTGAGTTTATCAAGCGTTTCTTACCTCCAAACTGCCATATCTCGCGAACGGATTGACAAATCCGCAAAATTTCTGTTGCATCTGAAAGTAGAAACTCGCCCGATTACAACGGTATGCGCACTTTTCCCCTAGGCCGTTCTAGTTATTCGTGTCGAGCATCAGAACTGCGAAAATTTTGAGTTTCTCAAGCATTTCTTACATCCAAACTGCCATATCTCGCGAACGGATTGACCAATCCGCAAAATTTATGTTGCATCTGAAAGTAGAAACTCGCCCGATTACAACGGTATGCGTACTTTTCCCCTAGGCCGTTCTAGTTACTCGTTTCGAGCATCAAAACTTCGAAAATTTTGAGCTTCTCAAGCGTTTCTTATCTTCAAACTGCCATATCTCGCGAACGGATTGATCAATCCGCAAAATTTCTGTGCCATCTGAAAGTAGAAACTCGCCCGATTACAACGGTAGGTGTAGTTTTCCCCTAGGCCGTTCCAGTTATTCATTTCCAGCATCAGAACTGCGAAAATTTTGAGTTGCTCAAGCGTTTCTTACCTCCAAACTGCCATATCTCGCGAAAGGATTGACCAATCCGCATAATTTCTGTTGCATCTGAAAGCAGAAACTCGCCCGATTACAACGGTATGCGTACTTCTCCCCTAGGCCGGTCTAGTCATTCGTTTCGAGCATCAGAACTGCGAAAATTTTGAGTTTCTCAAGCGTTTCTTACCTCCAGACTGCCATATCTCGCGAACGGATTGACCAATCCGCAAAATTTCTGTTGCATCTGAAAGTTGAAACTCGCCCGATTACAACGGTAGGTGTAGTTTTCCCCTAGGCCTTTCTAGTTATTCGTGTCGAGCATCAGAACTGCGAAAACTTTGAGTTTCTCAAGCGTTTCTTACCTCCAAACTGCCACATCTCGCGAACGGATTGACCAATGTGCAAAATTTCTGTTGCATCTGAAAGTAGGAACTCGCCCGATTACAACGGTATGCGCACTTTTCACCTAGGCCGTTCTTGTTATTCGTGTCGAGCATCAGAACTGCGAAAATTTTGAGTTTCTAAAGCGTTTCTTACCTCCAAACTGCCATATCTCGCGAACGGATTGACCAATCCGCAAAATTTCTGTTGCATCTGAAAGTAGAAACTCGCCCGATTACAACGGTAGGAGTAGTTTTCCCCTAGGCCGTTCTAGTTATTCGTTTCGAGCATCAGAACTGCGAAAATTTTGAGTTTCTCAAGCGTTTCTTACTTCCAAACTGCCACATCTCGCGAACGGATCGACCAATTCGCAAAATTTCTGTTGCATCTGGAAGTAGAAACTCGCCCGATTACAACGGTATGCGCACTTTGCCCCTAGGCCGTTCTAGTTATTCGTGTCGAGCATCAGAACTGCGAAAATTTTGAGTTTCTCAAGCGTTTCTTACCTCCAAACTGCCATATCTCGCGAACGGATTGATCAATCCGCAAAATTTCTGTTGCATTTGAAAGTAGAAGCTCGCCCGATTACAACGGTATGCGCACTTTTCCCCTAGGCGGTTCTAGTGATTCGTTTCGAGCATCAGAACTGCGAAAATTTTGAGTTTCTCAAGCGTTTCTTACCTCCAAACTGCCATATCTCGCGAACGGATTGACCAATCCACAAAATTTCTGTTGCACCTGAAAGTAGAAACTCGCCCGATTACAACGGTAGGTGTAGTTTTCCCCTAGGCCGTTCTAGTTATTCGTTTCGAGCATCAGAACTGCGAAAATTTTGAGTTTCTAAAGCGTTTCTTACCTCCAAACTGCCATATCTCGCGAACGGATTGACCAATCCGCAAAATTTCTGTTGCATCTGAAAGTAGAAACTCGCCCGATTACAACGGTAGGAGTAGTTTTCCCGTAGGCCGTTCTAGTTATTCGTGTCGAGCATCAGAACTGCGAAAATTTTGAGTTTATCAAGCGTTTCTTACCTCCAAACTGCCATATCTCGCGAACGGATTGACCAATCCGCAAAATTTCTGTTGCATCTGAAAGTAGAAACTCGCCCGATTACAACGGTATGCGCACTTTTCCCCTAGGCCGTTCTAGTTATTCGTGTCGAGCATCAGAACTGCGAAAATTTTGAGTTTCTCAAGCATTTCTTACATCCAAACTGCCATATCTCGCGAACGGATTGACCAATCCGCAAAATTTATGTTGCATCTGAAAGTAGAAACTCGCCCGATTACAACGGTATGCGTACTTTTCCCCTAGGCCGTTCTAGTTACTCGTTTCGAGCATCAAAACTTCGAAAATTTTGAGCTTCTCAAGCGTTTCTTATCTTCAAACTGCCATATCTCGCGAACGGATTGATCAATCCGCAAAATTTCTGTGCCATCTGAAAGTAGAAACTCGCCCGATTACAACGGTAGGTGTAGTTTTCCCCTAGGCCGTTCCAGTTATTCATTTCCAGCATCAGAACTGCGAAAATTTTGAGTTTCTCAAGCGTTTCTTACCTCCAAACTGCCATATCTCGCGAAAGGATTGACCAATCCGCATAATTTCTGTTGCATCTGAAAGCAGAAACTCGCCCGATTACAACGGTATGCGTACTTCTCCCCTAGGCCGTTCTAGTCATTCGTTTCGAGCATCAGAACTGCGAAAATTTTGAGTTGCTCAAGCGTTTCTTACCTCCAAACTGCCATATCTCGCGAACGGATTGACCAATCCGCAAAATTTCTGTTGCATCTGAAAGTTGAAACTCGCCCGATTACAACGGTAGGTGTAGTTTTCCCCTAGGCCTTTCTAGTTATTCGTGTCGAGCATCAGAACTGCGAAAATTCTGAGTTTCTCAAGCGTTTCTTACCTCCAAACTGCCATATCTCGCGAACGGATTTACCAATCTGCAAAATTTCTGTTGCATCTGAAAGTAGAAACTCGCTCGATTACAACGGTATGCGCACTTTTCACCTAGGCCGTTCTAGTCATTCGTTTCGAGCATCAGAACTGCGAAAATTTTGAGTTGCTCAAGCGTTTCTTACCTCCAAACTGCCATATCTCGCGAACGGATTGACCAATCCACAAAATTTCTGTTGCACCTGAAAGTAGAAACTCGCCCGATTACAACGGTAGGTGTAGTTTTCCCCTAGGCCGTTCTAGTTATTCGTTTCGAGCATCAGAACTGCGAAAATTTTGAGTTTCTAAAGCGTTTCTTACCTCCAAACTGCCATATCTCGCGAACGGATTGACCAATCCGCAAAATTTCTGTTGCATCTGAAAGTAGAAACTCGCCCGATTACAACGGTAGGAGTAGTTTTCCCGTAGGCCGTTCTAGTTATTCGTGTCGAGCATCAGAACTGCGAAAATTTTGAGTTTATCAAGCGTTTCTTACCTCCAAACTGCCATATCTCGCGAACGGATTGACCAATCCGCAAAATTTCTGTTGCATCTGAAAGTAGAAACTCGCCCGATTACAACGGTATGCGCACTTTTCCCCTAGGCCGTTCTAGTTATTCGTGTCGAGCATCAGAACTGCGAAAATTTTGAGTTTCTCAAGCATTTCTTACATCCAAACTGCCATATCTCGCGAACGGATTGACCAATCCGCAAAATTTATGTTGCATCTGAAAGTAGAAACTCGCCCGATTACAACGGTATGCGTACTTTTCCCCTAGGCCGTTCTAGTTACTCGTTTCGAGCATCAAAACTGCGAAAATTTTGAGCTTCTCAAGCGTTTCTTATCTTCAAACTGCCATATCTCGCGAACGGATTGATCAATCCGCAAAATTTCTGTGCCATCTGAAAGTAGAAACTCGCCCGATTACAACGGTAGGTGTAGTTTTCCCCTAGGCCGTTCCAGTTATTCATTTCCAGCATCAGAACTGCGAAAATTTTGAGTTTCTCAAGCGTTTCTTACCTCCAAACTGCCATATCTCGCGAAAGGATTGACCAATCCGCATAATTTCTGTTGCATCTGAAAGCAGAAACTCGCCCGATTACAACGGTATGCGTACTTCTCCCCTAGGCCGTTCTAGTCATTCGTTTCGAGCATCAGAACTGCGAAAATTTTGAGTTGCTCAAGCGTTTCTTACCTCCAAACTGCCATATCTCGCGAACGGATTGACCAATCCGCAAAATTTCTGTTGCATCTGAAAGTTGAAACTCGCCCGATTACAACGGTAGGTGTAGTTTTCCCCTAGGCCTTTCTAGTTATTCGTGTCGAGCATCAGAACTGCGAAAATTCTGAGTTTCTCAAGCGTTTCTTACCTCCAAACTGCCATATCTCGCGAACGGATTTACCAATCTGCAAAATTTCTGTTGCATCTGGAAGTAGAAACTCGCCCGATTACAACGGTATGCGCACTTTGCCCCTAGGCCGTTCTAGTTATTCGTGTCGAGCATCAGAACTGCGCAAATTTTGAGTTTCTCAAGCGTTTCTTACCTCCAAACTGCCATATCTCGCGAACGGATTGATCAATCCGCAAAATTTCTGTTGCATTTGAAAGTAGAAACTCGCCCGATTACAACGGTAGGTGTAGTTTTCCCCTAGGCCGTTCCAGTTATTCATTTCGAGCATCAGAACTGCGAAAATTTTGAGTTTCTCAAGCGTTTCTTACTTCCAAACTGCCACATCTCGCGAACGGATCGACCAATCCGCAAAATTTCTATTGCATCTGAAAGTAGAAACTCGCCCGATTACAACGGTAGGTGTAGTTTTCCCCTAGGCCGTTCTAGTTATTCGTGTCGAGCATCAGAACTGCGAAAATTTTGAGTTTATCAAGCGTTTCTTACCTCCAAACTGCCATATCTCGCGAACGGATTTACCAATCTGCAAAATTTCTGTTGCATCTGAAAGTAGAAACTCGCCCGATTACAACGGTATGCGCACTTTTCACCTAGGCCGCTCTAGTTATTCGTGTCGAGCATCAGAACTGCGAAAATTTTGAGTTTCTCAAGCGTTTCTTACCTCCAAACTGCCATATCTCGCGAACGGATTGACCAATCCGCAAAATTTCTGTTGCATCTGAAAGTAGAAACTCGCCCGATTACAACGGTAGGTGTAGTTTTCCCCTAGGCCGTTCCAGTTATTCATTTCGAGCATCAGAACTGCGAAAATTTTGAGTTTCTCAAGCGTTTCTTACTTCCAAACTGCCACATCTCGCGAACGGATCGACCAATCCGCAAAATTTCTGTTGCATCTGAAAGTAGAAACTCGCCCGATTACAACGGTATGCGCACTTTTCCACTAAGCCGTTCTAGTTACTCGTTTCGAGCATCAAAACTGCGAAAATTTTGAGTTTCTCAAGCGTTTCTTATCACCAAACTGCCATATCTCGCGAACGGATTGATCAATCCGCAAAATTTCTGTGCCATCTGAAAGTAGAAACTCGCCCGATTACAACGGTAGGTGTATTTTTCCCCTAGGCCGTTCCAGTTATTCATTTCGAGCATCAGAACTGCGAAAATTTTGAGTTTCTCAAGCGTTTCTTACTTCCAAACTGCCACATCTCGCGAACGGATCGACCAATCCGCAAAATTTCTGTTGCATCTGAAAGTAGAAACTCGCCCGATTACAACGGTATGCGCACTTTGCCCGTAGGCCGTTCTAGTTATTCGTGTCGAGCATCAGAACTGCGAAAATTTTGAGTTTCTCAAGCGTTTCTTACCTCCAAACTGCCATATCTCGCGAAAGGATTGACCAATCCGCATAATTTCTGTTGCATCTGAAAGCAGAAACTCGCCCGATTACAACGGTATGCGTACTTCTCCCCTAGGCCGTTCTAGTCATTCGTTTCGAGCATCAGAACTGCGAAAATTTTGAGTTTCTCAAGCGTTTCTTACCTCCAAACTGCCATATCTCGCGAACGGATTGACCAATCCGCAAAATTTCTGTTGCATCTGAAAGTTGAAACTCGCCCGATTACAACGGTAGGTGTAGTTTTCCCCTAGGCCTTTCTAGTTATTCGTGTCGAGCATCAGAACTGCGAAAATTCTGAGTTTCTCAAGCGTTTCTTACCTCCAAACTGCCATATCTCGCGAACGGATTGACCAATCCGCAAAATTTCTGTTGCATCTGAAAGTAGAAACTCGCCCGATTACAACGGTAGGAGTAGTTTTCCCGTAGGCCGTTCTAGTTATTCGTGTCGAGCATCAGAACTGCGAAAATTTTGAGTTTATCAAGCGTTTCTTACCTCCAAACTGCCATATCTCGCGAACGGATTGACCAATCCGCAAAATTTCTGTTGCATCTGAAAGTAGAAACTCGCCCGATTACAACGGTATGCGCACTTTTCCCCTAGGCCGTTCTAGTTATTCGTGTCGAGCATCAGAACTGCGAAAATTTTGAGTTTCTCAAGCATTTCTTACATCCAAACTGCCATATCTCGCGAACGGATTGACCAATCCGCAAAATTTATGTTGCATCTGAAAGTAGAAACTCGCCCGATTACAACGGTATGCGTACTTTTCCCCTAGGCCGTTCTAGTTACTCGTTTCGAGCATCAAAACTGCGAAACTTTTGAGCTTCTCAAGCGTTTCTTATCTTCAAACTGCCATATCTCGCGAACGGATTGATCAATCCGCAAAATTTCTGTGCCATCTGAAAGTAGAAACTCGCCCGATTACAACGGTAGGTGTAGTTTTCCCCTAGGCCGTTCCAGTTATTCATTTCCAGCATCAGAACTGCGAAAATTTTGAGTTTCTCAAGCGTTTCTTACCTCCAAACTGCCATATCTCGCGAAAGGATTGACCAATCCGCATAATTTCTGTTGCATCTGAAAGCAGAAACTCGCCCGATTACAACGGTATGCGTACTTCTCCCCTAGGCCGTTCTAGTCATTCGTTTCGAGCATCAGAACTGCGAAAATTTTGAGTTGCTCAAGCGTTTCTTACCTCCAAACTGCCATATCTCGCGAACGGATTGACCAATCCGCAAAATTTCTGTTGCATCTGAAAGTTGAAACTCGCCCGATTACAACGGTAAGTGTAGTTTTCCCCTAGGCCTTTCTAGTTATTCGTGTCGAGCATCAGAACTGCGAAAATTCTGAGTTTCTCAAGCGTTTCTTACCTCCAAACTGCCATATCTCGCGAACGGATTTACCAATCTGCAAAATTTCTGTTGCATCTGAAAGTAGAAACTCGCTCGATTACAACGGTATGCGCACTTTTCACCTAGGCCGTTCTAGTTATTCGTGTCGAGCATCAGAACTGCGAAAGTTTTGAGTTTCTCAAGCGTTTCTTACCTCCAAATTGCCATATCTCGCGAACGGATTGACCAATCCGCAAAATTTCTGTTGCATCTGAAAGTAGAAACTCGCCCGATTACAACGGTAGGTGTAGTTTTCCCCTAGGCCGTTCTAGTTATTCGTTTCGAGCATCAGAACTGCGAAAATTTTGAGTTTCTCAAGCGTTTCTTACTTCCAAACTGCCACATCTCGCGAACGGATCGACCAATTCGCAAAATTTCTGTTGCATCTGGAAGTAGAAACTCGCCCGATTACAACGGTATGCGCACTTTGCCCCTAGGCCGTTCTAGTTATTCGTGTCGAGCATCAGAACTGCGCAAATTTTGAGTTTCTCAAGCGTTTCTTACCTCCAAACTGCCATATCTCGCGAACGGATTGATCAATCCGCAAAATTTCTGTTGCATTTGAAAGTAGAAACTCGCCCGATTACAACGGTAGGTGTAGTTTTCCCCTAGGCCGTTCCAGTTATTCATTTCGAGCATCAGAACTGCGAAAATTTTGAGTTTCTCAAGCGTTTCTTACTTCCAAACTGCCACATCTCGCGAACGGATCGACCAATCCGCAAAATTTCTATTGCATCTGAAAGTAGAAACTCGCCCGATTACAACGGTAGGTGTAGTTTTCCCCTAGGCCGTTCTAGTTATTCGTGTCGAGCATCAGAACTGCGAAAATTTTGAGTTTATCAAGCGTTTCTTACCTCCAAACTGCCATATCTCGCGAACGGATTTACCAATCTGCAAAATTTCTGTTGCATCTGAAAGTAGAAACTCGCCCGATTACAACGGTATGCGCACTTTTCACCTAGGCCGTTCTAGTTATTCGTGTCGAGCATCAGAACTGCGAAAATTTTGAGTTTCTCAAGCGTTTCTTACCTCCAAACTGCCATATCTCGCGAACGGATTGACCAATCCGCAAAATTTCTGTTGCATCTGAAAGTAGAAACTCGCCCGATTACAACGGTAGGTGTAGTTTTCCCCTAGGCCGTTCCAGTTATTCATTTCGAGCATCAGAACTGCGAAAATTTTGAGTTTCTCAAGCGTTTCTTACTTCCAAACTGCCACATCTCGCGAACGGATCGACCAATCCGCAAAATTTCTGTTGCATCTGAAAGTAGAAACTCGCCCGATTACAACGGTATGCGCACTTTTCCACTAAGCCGTTCTAGTTACTCGTTTCGAGCATCAAAACTGCGAAAATTTTGAGTTTCTCAAGCGTTTCTTATCACCAAACTGCCATATCTCGCGAACGGATTGATCAATCCGCAAAATTTCTGTGCCATCTGAAAGTAGAAACTCGCCCGATTACAACGGTAGGTGTATTTTTCCCCTAGGCCGTTCCAGTTATTCATTTCGAGCATCAGAACTGCGAAAATTTTGAGTTTCTCAAGCGTTTCTTACTTCCAAACTGCCACATCTCGCGAACGGATCGACCAATCCGCAAAATTTCTGTTGCATCTGAAAGTAGAAACTCGCCCGATTACAACGGTATGCGCACTTTGCCCGTAGGCCGTTCTAGTTATTCGTGTCGAGCATCAGAACTGCGAAAATTTTGAGTTTCTCAAGCGTTTCTTACCTCCAAACTGCCATATCTCGCGAAAGGATTGACCAATCCGCATAATTTCTGTTGCATCTGAAAGCAGAAACTCGCCCGATTACAACGGTATGCGTACTTCTCCCCTAGGCCGTTCTAGTCATTCGTTTCGAGCATCAGAACTGCGAAAATTTTGAGTTTATCAAGCGTTTCTTACCTCCAAACTGCCATATCTCGCGAACGGATTGACCAATCCGCAAAATTTCTGTTGCATCTGAAAGTAGAAACTCGCCCGATTACAACGGTATGCGCACTTTTCCCCTAGGCCGTTCTAGTTATTCGTGTCGAGCATCAGAACTGCGAAAATTTTGAGTTTCTCAAGCATTTCTTACATCCAAACTGCCATATCTCGCGAACGGATTGACCAATCCGCAAAATTTATGTTGCATCTGAAAGTAGAAACTCGCCCGATTACAACGGTATGCGTACTTTTCCCCTAGGCCGTTCTAGTTACTCGTTTCGAGCATCAAAACTGCGAAACTTTTGAGCTTCTCAAGCGTTTCTTATCTTCAAACTGCCATATCTCGCGAACGGATTGATCAATCCGCAAAATTTCTGTGCCATCTGAAAGTAGAAACTCGCCCGATTACAACGGTAGGTGTAGTTTTCCCCTAGGCCGTTCCAGTTATTCATTTCCAGCATCAGAACTGCGAAAATTTTGAGTTTCTCAAGCGTTTCTTACCTCCAAACTGCCATATCTCGCGAAAGGATTGACCAATCCGCATAATTTCTGTTGCATCTGAAAGCAGAAACTCGCCCGATTACAACGGTATGCGTACTTCTCCCCTAGGCCGTTCTAGTCATTCGTTTCGAGCATCAGAACTGCGAAAATTTTGAGTTGCTCAAGCGTTTCTTACCTCCAAACTGCCATATCTCGCGAACGGATTGACCAATCCGCAAAATTTCTGTTGCATCTGAAAGTTGAAACTCGCCCGATTACAACGGTAAGTGTAGTTTTCCCCTAGGCCTTTCTAGTTATTCGTGTCGAGCATCAGAACTGCGAAAATTCTGAGTTTCTCAAGCGTTTCTTACCTCCAAACTGCCATATCTCGCGAACGGATTTACCAATCTGCAAAATTTCTGTTGCATCTGAAAGTAGAAACTCGCTCGATTACAACGGTATGCGCACTTTTCACCTAGGCCGTTCTAGTTATTCGTGTCGAGCATCAGAACTGCGAAAGTTTTGAGTTTCTCAAGCGTTTCTTACCTCCAAATTGCCATATCTCGCGAACGGATTGACCAATCCGCAAAATTTCTGTTGCATCTGAAAGTAGAAACTCGCCCGATTACAACGGTAGGTGTAGTTTTCCCCTAGGCCGTTCTAGTTATTCGTTTCGAGCATCAGAACTGCGAAAATTTTGAGTTTCTCAAGCGTTTCTTACTTCCAAACTGCCACATCTCGCGAACGGATCGACCAATTCGCAAAATTTCTGTTGCATCTGGAAGTAGAAACTCGCCCGATTACAACGGTATGCGCACTTTGCCCCTAGGCCGTTCTAGTTATTCGTGTCGAGCATCAGAACTGCGCAAATTTTGAGTTTCTCAAGCGTTTCTTACCTCCAAACTGCCATATCTCGCGAACGGATTGATCAATCCGCAAAATTTCTGTTGCATTTGAAAGTAGAAACTCGCCCGATTACAACGGTAGGTGTAGTTTTCCCCTAGGCCGTTCCAGTTATTCATTTCGAGCATCAGAACTGCGAAAATTTTGAGTTTCTCAAGCGTTTCTTACTTCCAAACTGCCACATCTCGCGAACGGATCGACCAATCCGCAAAATTTCTATTGCATCTGAAAGTAGAAACTCGCCCGATTACAACGGTAGGTGTAGTTTTCCCCTAGGCCGTTCTAGTTATTCGTGTCGAGCATCAGAACTGCGAAAATTTTGAGTTTATCAAGCGTTTCTTACCTCCAAACTGCCATATCTCGCGAACGGATTTACCAATCTGCAAAATTTCTGTTGCATCTGAAAGTAGAAACTCGCCCGATTACAACGGTATGCGCACTTTTCACCTAGGCCGTTCTAGTTATTCGTGTCGAGCATCAGAACTGCGAAAATTTTGAGTTTCTCAAGCGTTTCTTACCTCCAAACTGCCATATCTCGCGAACGGATTGACCAATCCGCAAAATTTCTGTTGCATCTGAAAGTAGAAACTCGCCCGATTACAACGGTAGGTGTAGTTTTCCCCTAGGCCGTTCCAGTTATTCATTTCGAGCATCAGAACTGCGAAAATTTTGAGTTTCTCAAGCGTTTCTTACTTCCAAACTGCCACATCTCGCGAACGGATCGACCAATCCGCAAAATTTCTGTTGCATCTGAAAGTAGAAACTCGCCCGATTACAACGGTATGCGCACTTTTCCACTAAGCCGTTCTAGTTACTCGTTTCGAGCATCAAAACTGCGAAAATTTTGAGTTTCTCAAGCGTTTCTTATCACCAAACTGCCATATCTCGCGAACGGATTGATCAATCCGCAAAATTTCTGTGCCATCTGAAAGTAGAAACTCGCCCGATTACAACGGTAGGTGTATTTTTCCCCTAGGCCGTTCCAGTTATTCATTTCGAGCATCAGAACTGCGAAAATTTTGAGTTTCTCAAGCGTTTCTTACTTCCAAACTGCCACATCTCGCGAACGGATCGACCAATCCGCAAAATTTCTGTTGCATCTGAAAGTAGAAACTCGCCCGATTACAACGGTATGCGCACTTTGCCCGTAGGCCGTTCTAGTTATTCGTGTCGAGCATCAGAACTGCGAAAATTTTGAGTTTCTCAAGCGTTTCTTACCTCCAAACTGCCATATCTCGCGAAAGGATTGACCAATCCGCATAATTTCTGTTGCATCTGAAAGCAGAAACTCGCCCGATTACAACGGTATGCGTACTTCTCCCCTAGGCCGTTCTAGTCATTCGTTTCGAGCATCAGAACTGCGAAAATTTTGAGTTTCTCAAGCGTTTCTTACCTCCAAACTGCCATATCTCGCGAACGGATTGACCAATCCGCAAAATTTCTGTTGCATCTGAAAGTTGAAACTCGCCCGATTACAACGGTAGGTGTAGTTTTCCCCTAGGCCTTTCTAGTTATTCGTGTCGAGCATCAGAACTGCGAAAATTCTGAGTTTCTCAAGCGTTTCTTACCTCCAAACTGCCATATCTCGCGAACGGATTTACCAATCTGCAAAATTTCTGTTGCATCTGAAAGTAGAAACTCGCTCGATTACAACGGTATGCGCACTTTTCACCTAGGCCGTTCTAGTTATTCGTGTCGAGCATCAGAACTGCGAAAGTTTTGAGTTTCTCAAGCGTTTCTTACCTCCAAATTGCCATATCTCGCGAACGGATTGACCAATCCGCAAAATTTCTGTTGCATCTGAAAGTAGAAACTCGCCCGATTACAACGGTAGGTGTAGTTTTCCCCTAGGCCGTTCTAGTTATTCGTTTCGAGCATCAGAACTGCGAAAATTTTGAGTTTCTCAAGCGTTTCTTACTTCCAAACTGCCACATCTCGCGAACGGATCGACCAATTCGCAAAATTTCAGTTGCATCTGGAAGTAGAAACTCGCCCGATTACAACGGTATGCGCACTTTGCCCCTAGGCCGTTCTAGTTATTCGTGTCGAGCATCAGAACTGCGCAAATTTTGAGTTTCTCAAGCGTTTCTTACCTCCAAACTGCCATATCTCGCGAACGGATTGATCAATCCGCAAAATTTCTGTTGCATTTGAAAGTAGAAACTCGCCCGATTACAACGGTAGGTGTAGTTTTCCCCTAGGCCGTTCCAGTTATTCATTTCGAGCATCAGAACTGCGAAAATTTTGAGTTTCTCAAGCGTTTCTTACTTCCAAACTGCCACATCTCGCGAACGGATCGACCAATCCGCAAAATTTCTATTGCATCTGAAAGTAGAAACTCGCCCGATTACAACGGTAGGTGTAGTTTTCCCCTAGGCCGTTCTAGTTATTCGTGTCGAGCATCAGAACTGCGAAAATTTTGAGTTTATCAAGCGTTTCTTACCTCCAAACTGCCATATCTCGCGAACGGATTTACCAATCTGCAAAATTTCTGTTGCATCTGAAAGTAGAAACTCGCCCGATTACAACGGTATGCGCACTTTTCACCTAGGCCGTTCTAGTTATTCGTGTCGAGCATCAGAACTGCGAAAATTTTGAGTTTCTCAAGCGTTTCTTACCTCCAAACTGCCATATCTCGCGAACGGATTGACCAATCCGCAAAATTTCTGTTGCATCTGAAAGTAGAAACTCGCCCGATTACAACGGTAGGTGTAGTTTTCCCCTAGGCCGTTCCAGTTATTCATTTCGAGCATCAGAACTGCGAAAATTTTGAGTTTCTCAAGCGTTTCTTACTTCCAAACTGCCACATCTCGCGAACGGATCGACCAATCCGCAAAATTTCTGTTGCATCTGAAAGTAGAAACTCGCCCGATTACAACGGTATGCGCACTTTTCCACTAAGCCGTTCTAGTTACTCGCTTCGAGCATCAAAACTGCGAAAATTTTGAGTTTCTCAAGCGTTTCTTATCACCAAACTGCCATATCTCGCGAACGGATTGATCAATCCGCAAAATTTCTGTGCCATCTGAAAGTAGAAACTCGCCCGATTACAACGGTAGGTGTATTTTTCCCCTAGGCCGTTCCAGTTATTCATTTCGAGCATCAGAACTGCGAAAATTTTGAGTTTCTCAAGCGTTTCTTACTTCCAAACTGCCACATCTCGCGAACGGATCGACCAATCCGCAAAATTTCTGTTGCATCTGAAAGTAGAAACTCGCCCGATTACAACGGTATGCGCACTTTGCCCGTAGGCCGTTCTAGTTATTCGTGTCGAGCATCAGAACTGCGAAAATTTTGAGTTTCTCAAGCGTTTCTTACCTCCAAACTGCCACATCTCGCGAAAGGATTGACCAATCCGCATAATTTCTGTTGCATCTGAAAGCAGAAACTCGCCCGATTACAACGGTATGCGTACTTCTCCCCTAGGCCGTTCTAGTCATTCGTTTCGAGCATCAGAACTGCGAAAATTTTGAGTTTCTCAAGCGTTTCTTACCTCCAAACTGCCATATCTCGCGAACGGATTGACCAATCCGCAAAATTTCTGTTGCATCTGAAAGTTGAAACTCGCCCGATTACAACGGTAGTTGTAGTTTTCCCCTAGGCCTTTCTAGTTATTCGTGTCGAGCATCAGAACTGCGAAAATTCTGAGCTTCTCAAGCGTTTCTTACCTCCAAACTGCCATATCTCGCGAACGGATTTACCAATCTGCAAAATTTCTGTTGCATCTGAAAGTAGAAACTCGCCCGATTACAACGGTATGCGCACTTTTCACCTAGGCCGTTCTAGTTATTCGTGTCGAGCATCAGAACTGCGAAAATTTTGAGTTTCTCAAGCGTTTCTTACCTCCAAACTGCCATATCTCGCGAACGGATTGATCAATCCGCAAAATTTCTGTTGCATTTGAAAGTAGAAACTCGCCCGATTACAACGGTATGCGCACTTTTCCCCTAGGCGGTTCTAGTGATTCGTTTCGAGCATCAGAACTGCGAAAATTTTGAGTTTCTCAAGCGTTTCTTACCTCCAAACTGCCATATCTCGCGAACGGATTGACCAATCCGCAAAATTTCTGTTGCACCTGAAAGTAGAAACTCGCCCGATTACAACGGTAGGTGTAGTTTTCCCCTAGGCCGTTCTAGTTATTCGTTTCGAGCATCAGAACTGCGAAAATTTTTAGTTTCTAAAGCGTTTCTTACCTCCAAACTGCCATATCTCGCGAACGGATTGACCAATCCGCAAAATTTCTGTTGCATCTGAAAGTAGAAACTCGCCCGATTACAACGGTAGGTGTAGTTTTCCCCTAGGCCGTTCTAGTTATTCGTTTCGAGCATCAGAACTGCGAAAATTTTTAGTTTCTAAAGCGTTTCTTACCTCCAAACTGCCATATCTCGCGAACGGATTGACCAATCCGCGTAATTTCTGTTGCATCTGAAAGTAGAAACCCGCCCGATTACAACGGTATGCGCACTTCTCCCCTAGGCCGTTCTAGTCATTCGTTTCGAGCATCAGAACTGCGAAAATTTTGAGTTTCTCAAGCGTTTCTTATCTCCAAACAGCCATATCTCGCGAACGCATTGATCAATCCGCAAAATTTCTGTTGCATCTGAAAGTAGAAACTCGCCCGATTACAACGGTATGCGCACTTTTCCCCTAGGCGGTTCTAGTTATTCGTTTCGAGCATCAGAACTGCGCAAATTTTAAGTTTCTCCAGCGTTTCATACTTCCAAACTGCCACATCTCGCGAACGGATTGACCAATCCGCAAAATTTCTGTTGCATCTGAAAGTAGAAGCTCGCCCGATTACAACGGTATGCGCACTTTGCCCCTAGGCCGTTCTAGTTATTCGTGGCGAGCATCAGAACTGCGAAAATTTTGAGTTTCTCAAGCGTTTCTTACCTCCAAACTGCCATATCTCGCGAACGGATTGACCGATCCGCAAAATTTCTGTTGCATCTGAAAGTAGAAACTCGCCCGATTACAACGGTATGCGTACTTTTCCCCTAGGCCGTTCTAGTTATTCGTGTCGAGCATCAGAACTGCGAAAATGTTGAGTTTCTCAAGCGTTTCTTACCTCCAAACTGCCATATCTCGCGAACGGATTCACCAATCCGCAAAATTTCTGTTGCATCTGAAAGTAGAAACTCGCCCGATTACAACGGTATGCGTACTTTTCCCCTAGGCCGTTCTAGTTACTCGTTTCGAGCATCAGAACTGCGAAAATTTTGAGTTTCTCAAGCGTTTCTTATCTCCAAACTGCCATATCTCGCGAACGGATTCATCAATCCGCAAAATTTCTGTGCCATCTGAAAGTAGAAACTCGCCCGATTACAACGGTAGGTGTAGTTTGCCCGTAGGCCGTTCCAGTTATTCGTTTCGAGCACCAGAATAGCGAAAATTTTGAGTTTCTCAAGCGTTTCTTACCTCCAAACTGCCATATCCCGCGAACGGATTGACCAATCCGCATAATTTCTGTTGCATCTGAAAGTAGAAACTCGACCGATTACAACGGTATGCGTACTTTTCCCCTAGGCCGTTCTAGTTATTGGTGTCGAGCATCAGAACTGCGAAAATGTTGAGTTTCTCAAGCGTTTCTTACCTCCAAACTGCCATATCTCGCGAACGGATTTACCAATCTGCAAAATTTCTGTTGCATCTGAAAGTAGAAACTCGCCCGATTACAACGGTATGCGCACTTTTCACCTAGGCCGTTCTAGTTATTCGTGTCGAGCATCAGAACTGCGAAAATTTTGAGTTTCTCAAGCGTTTCTTACTTCCAAACTGCCACATCTCGCGAACGGATTGATCAATCCGCAAAATTTCTGTTGCATTTGAAAGTAGAAACTCGCCCGATTACAACGGTAGGTGTAGTTTTCCCCTAGGCCGTTCCAGTTATTCATTTCGAGCATCAGAACTGCGAAAATTTTGAGTTTCTCAAGCGTTTCTTACTTCCAAACTGCCACATCTCGCGAACGGATCGACCAATCCGCAAAATTTCTATTGCATCTGAAAGTAGAAACTCGCCCGATTACAAGGGTAGGTGTAGTTTTCCCCTAGGCCGTTCTAGTTATTCGTTTCGAGCATCAGAACAGCCAAAATTTAGAGTTTCTCAAGCGTTTCTTACTTCCAAACTGCCACATCTCGTGAACGGATTGACCAATCCGCAAAATTTCTGTTGCATCTGAAAGTAGAAACTCGCCCGATTACAACGGTATGCGCACTTTGCCCCTAGGCCGTTCTAGTTATTCGTGTCGAGCATCAGAACTGCGAAAATTTTGAGTTTCTCAAGCGTTTCTTACCTCCAAACTGCCATATCTCGCGAAAGGATTGACCAATCCGCATAATTTCTGTTGCATCTGAAAGCAGAAACTCGCCCGATTACAACGGTATGCGTACTTCTCCCCTAGGCCGTTCTAGTCATTCGTTTCGAGCATCAGAACTGCGAAAATTTTGAGTTACTCAAGCGTTTCTTACCTCCAGACTGCCATATCTCGCGAACGGATTGACCAATCCGCAAAATTTCTGTTGCATCTGAAAGTTGAAACTCGCCCGATTACAACGGTAGGTGTAGTTTTCCCCTAGGCCTTTCTAGTTATTCGTGTCGACCTTCAGAACTGCGAAAATTTGGGTTTCTCAAGCGTTTCTTACCTCCAAACTGCCATATCTCGCGAACGGATTGACCAATGTGCAAAATTTCTGTTGCATCTGAAAGTAGAAACTCGCCCGATTACAACGGTATGCGCACTTTTCACCTAGGCCGTTTTTGTTATTCGTGTCGAGCATCAGAACTGCGAAAATTTTGAGTTTCTCAAGCGTTTCTTATCTCCAAACTGCCATATCTCGCTAACGGATTGATCAATCCGCAAAATTTCTGTTGCATCTGAAAGTAGAAACTCGCCCGATTACAACGGTAGGTGTAGTTTTCCCCTAGGCCGTTCCAGTTATTCATTTCGAGCATCAGAACTGCAAAAATTTTGAGTTTCTCAAGCGTTTCTTACTTCCAAACTGCCACATCTCGCGAACGGATCGACCAATCCGCAAAATTTCTATTGCATCTGAAAGTAGAAACTCGCCCGATTACAACGGTATGCGTACTTCTCCCCTAGGCCGTTCTAGTCATTCGTTTCGAGCATCAGAACTGCCAAAATTTTGAGTTTCTCAAGCGTTTCTTATCTCCAAACTGCCATATCTCGCGAACGGATTGATCAATCCGCAAAATTTCTGTTGCATCTGAAAGTAGAAACTCGCCCGATTACAACGGTAGGTGTAGTTTTCCACTAGGCCGTTCTAATTTTTCGTTTCGAGCATCAGAACTGCCAAAATTTTGAGTTTCTCAAGCGTTTCTTACTTCCAAACTGCCACATCTCGTGAACGGATCGATCAATCCGCAAAATTTCTGTTGCATCTGAAAGTAGAAACTCGCCCGATTACAACGGTATGCGCACTTTGCCCCTAGGCCGTTCTAGTTATTCGTGTCGAGCATCAGAACTGCGAAAATTTTGAGTTTCTCAAGCGTTTCTTACCTCCAAACTGCCATATCTCGCGAACGGATTGACCAATCCGCAAAATTTATGTTGCATCTGAAAGTAGAAACTCGCCCGATTACAACGGTATGCGTACTTTTCCCCTAGGCCGTTCTAGTTACTCGTTTCGAGCATCAAAACTGCGAACATTTTGAGTTTCTCAAGCGTTTCTTATCTCCAAACTGCCATATCTCGCTAACGGATTGATCAATCCGCAAAATTTCTGTGCCATCTGAAAGTAGAAACTCGCCCGATTACAACGGTAGGTGTAGTTTTCCCCTAGGCCGTTCCAGTTATTCATTTCGAGCATCAGAACTGCGAAAATTTTGAGTTTCTCAAGCGTTTCTTACTTCCAAACTGCCACATCTCGCGAACGGATCGACCAATCCGCAAAATTTCTATTGCCTCTGAAAGTAGAAACTCGCCCGATTACAACGGTATGCGTACTTCTCCCCTAGGCCGTTCTAGTCATTCGTTTCGAGCATCAGAACTGCCAAAATTTTGAGTTTCTCAAGCGTTTCTTATCTCCAAACTGCCATATCTCGCGAACGGATTGATCAATCCGCAAAATTTCTGTTGCATCTGAAAGTAGAAACTCGCCCGATTACAACGGTAGGTGTAGTTTTCCCCTAGGCCGTTCTAATTATCCGTTTCGAGCATCAGAACTGCCAAAATTTTGAGTTTCTCAAGCGTTTCTTACTTCCAAACTGCCACATCTCGTGAACGGATCGACCAATCCGCAAAATTTCTGTTGCATCTGAAAGTAGAAACTCGCCCGATTACAACGGTATGCGCACTTTGCCCCTAGGCCGTTCTAGTTATTCGTGTCGAGCATCAGAACTGCGAAAATTTTGAGTTTCTCAAGCGTTTCTTACCTCCAAACTGCCATATCTCGCGAAAGGATTGACCAATCCGCATAATTTCTGTTGCATCTGAAAGCAGAAACTCGCCCGATTACAACGGTATGCGTACTTCTCCCCTAGGCCGTTCTAGTCATTCGTTTCGAGCATCAGAACTGCGAAAATTTTGAGTTACTCAAGCGTTTCTTACCTCCAGACTGCCATATCTCGCGAACGGATTGACCAATCCGCAAAATTTCTGTTGCATCTGAAAGTTGAAACTCGCCCGATTACAACGGTAGGTGTAGTTTTCCCCTAGGCCGTTCTAGTTATTCGTTTCGAGCATCAGAACTGCGAAAATTTTGAGTTTCTCAAGCGTTTCTTACTTCCAAACTGCCACATCTCGCGAACGGATCGACCAATTCGCAAAATTTCTGTTGCATCTGGAAGTAGAAACTCGCCCGATTACAAAGGTATGCGCACTTTGCCCCTAGGCCGTTCTAGTTATTCGTGTCGAGCATCAGAACTGCGAAAATTTTGAGTTTCTCAAGCGTTTCTTACCTCCAAACTGCCATATCTCGCGAACGGATTGATCAATCCGCAAAATTTCTGTTGCATTTGAAAGTAGAAACTCGCCCGATTACAACGGTAGGTGTAGTTTTCCCCTAGGCCGTTCCAGTTATTCATTTCGAGCATCAGAACTGCGAAAATTTTGAGTTTCTCAAGCGTTTCTTACTTCCAAACTGCCACATCTCGCGAACGGATCGACCAATCCGCAAAATTTCTATTGCATCTGAAAGTAGAAACTCGCCCGATTACAAGGGTAGGTGTAGTTTTCCCCTAGGCCGTTCTAGTTATTCGTTTCGAGCATCAGAACTGCCAAAATTTTGAGTTTCTCAAGCGTTTCTTACTTCCAAACTGCCACATCTCGTGAACGGATTGACCAATCCGCAAAATTTCTGTTGCATCTGAAAGTAGAAACTCGCCCGATTACAACGGTATGCGCAATTTGCCCCTAGGCCGTTCTAGTTATTCGTGTCGAGCATCAGAACTGCGAAAATTTTGAGTTTCTCAAGCGTTTCTTACCTCCAAACTGCCATATCTCGCGAACGGATTGATCAATCCGCAAAATTTCTGTGCCATCTGAAAGTAGAAACTCGCCCGATTACAACGGTATGCGCACTTTTCCCCTAGGCCGTGCTAGTTATTCGTTTCGAGCATCAGAACTGCGAAAATTTTGAGTTTCTAAAGCGTTTCTTACCTCCAAACTGCCATATCTCGCGAACGGATTGACCAATCCGCAAAATTTCTGTTGCATCTGAAAGTAGAAACTCGCCCGATTACAACGGTATGTGTAGTTTTCCCCTAGGCCGTTCTAGTTATTCGTTTCGAGCATCAGAACTGCGAAAATTTTGAGTTTCTCAAGCGTTTCTTACTTCCAAACTGCCACATCTCGCGAACGGATCGACCAATTCGCAAAATTTCTGTTGCATCTGGAAGTAGAAACTCGCCCGATTACAACGGTATGCGCACTTTGCCCCTAGGCCGTTCTAGTTATTCGTGTCGAGCATCAGAACTGCGCAAATTTTGAGTTTCTCAAGCGTTTCTTACCTCCAAACTGCCATATCTCGCGAACGGATTGATCAATCCGCAAAATTTCTGTTGCATTTGAAAGTAGAAACTCGCCCGATTACAACGGTAGGTGTAGTTTTCCCCTAGGCCGTTCCAGTTATTCATTTCGAGCATCAGAACTGCGAAAATTTTGAGTTTCTCAAGCGTTTCTTACTTCCAAACTGCCACATCTCGCGAACGGATCGACCAATCCGCAAAATTTCTATTGCATCTGAAAGTAGAAACTCGCCCGATTACAACGGTAGGTGTAGTTTTCCCCTAGGCCGTTCTAGTTATTCGTGTCGAGCATCAGAACTGCGAAAATTTTGAGTTTATCAAGCGTTTCTTACCTCCAAACTGCCATATCTCGCGAACGGATTTACCAATCTGCAAAATTTCTGTTGCATCTGAAAGTAGAAACTCGCCCGATTACAACGGTATGCGCACTTTTCACCTAGGCCGTTCTAGTTATTCGTGTCGAGCATCAGAACTGCGAAAATTTTGAGTTTCTCAAGCGTTTCTTACCTCCAAACTGCCATATCTCGCGAACGGATTGACCAATCCGCAAAATTTCTGTTGCATCTGAAAGTAGAAACTCGCCCGATTACAACGGTAGGTGTAGTTTTCCCCTAGGCCGTTCCAGTTATTCATTTCGAGCATCAGAACTGCGAAAATTTTGAGTTTCTCAAGCGTTTCTTACTTCCAAACTGCCACATCTCGCGAACGGATCGACCAATCCGCAAAATTTCTGTTGCATCTGAAAGTAGAAACTCGCCCGATTACAACGGTATGCGCACTTTTCCACTAAGCCGTTCTAGTTACTCGCTTCGAGCATCAAAACTGCGAAAATTTTGAGTTTCTCAAGCGTTTCTTATCACCAAACTGCCATATCTCGCGAACGGATTGATCAATCCGCAAAATTTCTGTGCCATCTGAAAGTAGAAACTCGCCCGATTACAACGGTAGGTGTATTTTTCCCCTAGGCCGTTCCAGTTATTCATTTCGAGCATCAGAACTGCGAAAATTTTGAGTTTCTCAAGCGTTTCTTACTTCCAAACTGCCACATCTCGCGAACGGATCGACCAATCCGCAAAATTTCTGTTGCATCTGAAAGTTGAAACTCGCCCGATTACAACGGTAGTTGTAGTTTTCCCCTAGGCCTTTCTAGTTATTCGTGTCGAGCATCAGAACTGCGAAAATTCTGAGCTTCTCAAGCGTTTCTTACCTCCAAACTGCCATATCTCGCGAACGGATTTACCAATCTGCAAAATTTCTGTTGCATCTGAAAGTAGAAACTCGCCCGATTACAACGGTATGCGCACTTTTCACCTAGGCCGTTCTAGTTATTCGTGTCGAGCATCAGAACTGCGAAAATTTTGAGTTTCTCAAGCGTTTCTTACCTCCAAACTGCCATATCTCGCGAACGGATTGATCAATCCGCAAAATTTCTGTTGCATTTGAAAGTAGAAACTCGCCCGATTACAACGGTATGCGCACTTTTCCCCTAGGCGGTTCTAGTGATTCGTTTCGAGCATCAGAACTGCGAAAATTTTGAGTTTCTCAAGCGTTTCTTACCTCCAAACTGCCATATCTCGCGAACGGATTGACCAATCCGCAAAATTTCTGTTGCACCTGAAAGTAGAAACTCGCCCGATTACAACGGTAGGTGTATTTTTCCCCTAGGCCGTTCCAGTTATTCATTTCGAGCATCAGAACTGCGAAAATTTTGAGTTTCTCAAGCGTTTCTTACTTCCAAACTGCCACATCTCGCGAACGGATCGACCAATCCGCAAAATTTCTGTTGCATCTGAAAGTAGAAACTCGCCCGATTACAACGGTATGCGCACTTTTCCACTAAGCCGTTCTAGTTACTCGCTTCGAGCATCAAAACTGCGAAAATTTTGAGTTTCTCAAGCGTTTCTTATCACCAAACTGCCATATCTCGCGAACGGATTGATCAATCCGCAAAATTTCTGTGCCATCTGAAAGTAGAAACTCGCCCGATTACAACGGTAGGTGTATTTTTCCCCTAGGCCGTTCCAGTTATTCATTTCGAGCATCAGAACTGCGAAAATTTTGAGTTTCTCAAGCGTTTCTTACTTCCAAACTGCCACATCTCGCGAACGGATCGACCAATCCGCAAAATTTCTGTTGCATCTGAAAGTTGAAACTCGCCCGATTACAACGGTAGTTGTAGTTTTCCCCTAGGCCTTTCTAGTTATTCGTGTCGAGCATCAGAACTGCGAAAATTCTGAGCTTCTCAAGCGTTTCTTACCTCCAAACTGCCATATCTCGCGAACGGATTTACCAATCTGCAAAATTTCTGTTGCATCTGAAAGTAGAAACTCGCCCGATTACAACGGTATGCGCACTTTTCACCTAGGCCGTTCTAGTTATTCGTGTCGAGCATCAGAACTGCGAAAATTTTGAGTTTCTCAAGCGTTTCTTACCTCCAAACTGCCATATCTCGCGAACGGATTGATCAATCCGCAAAATTTCTGTTGCATTTGAAAGTAGAAACTCGCCCGATTACAACGGTATGCGCACTTTTCCCCTAGGCGGTTCTAGTGATTCGTTTCGAGCATCAGAACTGCGAAAATTTTGAGTTTCTCAAGCGTTTCTTACCTCCAAACTGCCATATCTCGCGAACGGATTGACCAATCCGCAAAATTTCTGTTGCACCTGAAAGTAGAAACTCGCCCGATTACAACGGTAGGTGTAGTTTTCCCCTAGGCCGTTCTAGTTATTCGTTTCGAGCATCAGAACTGCGAAAATTTTTAGTTTCTAAAGCGTTTCTTACCTCCAAACTGCCATATCTCGCGAACGGATTGACCAATCCGCAAAATTTCTGTTGCATCTGAAAGTAGAAACTCGCCCGATTACAACGGTAGGTGTAGTTTTCCCCTAGGCCGTTCTAGTTATTCGTTTCGAGCATCAGAACTGCGAAAATTTTTAGTTTCTAAAGCGTTTCTTACCTCCAAACTGCCATATCTCGCGAACGGATTGACCAATCCGCGTAATTTCTGTTGCATCTGAAAGTAGAAACCCGCCCGATTACAACGGTATGCGCACTTCTCCCCTAGGCCGTTCTAGTCATTCGTTTCGAGCATCAGAACTGCGAAAATTTTGAGTTTCTCAAGCGTTTCTTATCTCCAAACTGCCATATCTCGCGAACGCATTGATAAATCCGCAAAATTTCTGTTGCATCTGAAAGTAGAAACTCGCCCGATTACAACGGTATGCGCACTTTTCCCCTAGGCGGTTCTAGTTATTCGTTTCGAGCATCAGAACTGCGCAAATTTTAAGTTTCTCCAGCGTTTCATACTTCCAAACTGCCACATCTCGCGAACGGATTGACCAATCCGCAAAATTTCTGTTGCATCTGAAAGTAGAAGCTCGCCCGATTACAACGGTATGCGCACTTTGCCCCTAGGCCGTTCTAGTTATTCGTGGCGAGCATCAGAACTGCGAAAATTTCGAGTTTCTCAAGCGTTTCTTACCTCCAAACTGCCATATCTCGCGAACGGATTGACCGATCCGCAAAATTTCGGTTGCATCTGAAAGTAGAAACTCGCCCGATTACAACGGTATGCGTACTTTTCCCCTAGGCCGTTCTAGTTATTCGTGTCGAGCATCAGAACTGCGAAAATGTTGAGTTTCTCAAGCGTTTCTTACCTCCAAACTGCCATATCTCGCGAACGGATTCACCAATCCGCAAAATTTCTGTTGCATCTGAAAGTAGAAACTCGCCCGATTACAACGGTATGCGTACTTTTCCCCTAGGCCGTTCTAGTTACTCGTTTCGAGCATCAGAACTGCGAAAATTTTGAGTTTCTCAAGCGTTTCTTATCTCCAAACTGCCATATCTCGCGAACGGATTCATCAATCCGCAAAATTTCTGTGCCATCTGAAAGTAGAAACTCGCCCGATTACAACGGTAGGTGTAGTTTTCCCCTAGGCCGTTCCAGTTATTCGTTTCGAGCACCAGAATAGCGAAAATTTTGAGTTTCTCAAGCGTTTCTTACCTCCAAACTGCCATATCCCGCGAACGGATTGACCAATCCGCATAATTTCTGTTGCATCTGAAAGTAGAAACTCGACCGATTACAACGGTATGCGTACTTTTCCCCTAGGCCGTTCTAGTTATTGGTGTCGAGCATCAGAACTGCGAAAATGTTGAGTTTCTCAAGCGTTTCTTACCTCCAAACTGCCATATCTCGCGAACGGATTTACCAATCTGCAAAATTTCTGTTGCATCTGAAAGTAGAAACTCGCCCGATTACAACGGTATGCGCACTTTTCACCTAGGCCGTTCTAGTTATTCGTGTCGAGCATCAGAACTGCGAAAATTTTGAGTTTCTCAAGCGTTTCTTACTTCCAAACTGCCACATCTCGCGAACGGATTGATCAATCCGCAAAATTTCTGTTGCATTTGAAAGTAGAAACTCGCCCGATTACAACGGTAGGTGTAGTTTTCCCCTAGGCCGTTCCAGTTATTCATTTCGAGCATCAGAACTGCGAAAATTTTGAGTTTCTCAAGCGTTTCTTACTTCCAAACTGCCACATCTCGCGAACGGATCGACCAATCCGCAAAATTTCTATTGCATCTGAAAGTAGAAACTCGCCCGATTACAAGGGTAGGTGTAGTTTTCCCCTAGGCCGTTCTAGTTATTCGTTTCGAGCATCAGAACAGCCAAAATTTAGAGTTTCTCAAGCGTTTCTTACTTCCAAACTGCCACATCTCGTGAACGGATTGACCAATCCGCAAAATTTCTGTTGCATCTGAAAGTAGAAACTCGCCCGATTACAACGGTATGCGCACTTTGCCCCTAGGCCGTTCTAGTTATTCGTGTCGAGCATCAGAACTGCGAAAATTTTGAGTTTCTCAAGCGTTTCTTACCTCCAAACTGCCATATCTCGCGAAAGGATTGACCAATCCGCATAATTTCTGTTGCATCTGAAAGCAGAAACTCGCCCGATTACAACGGTATGCGTACTTCTCCCCTAGGCCGTTCTAGTCATTCGTTTCGAGCATCAGAATTGCGAAAATTTTGAGTTTCTCAAGCGTTTCTTACTTCCAAACTGCCACATCTCGCGAACGGATCGACCAATTCGCAAAATTTCTGTTGCATCTGGAAGTAGAAACTCGACCGATTACAACGGTATGCGCACTTTGCCCCTAGGCCGTTCTAGTTATTCGTGTTGAGCATCAGAACTGCGAAAATTTTGAGTTTCTCAAGCGTTTCTTACCTCCAAACTGCCATATCTCGCGAACGGATTGACCAATCCGCAAAATTTATGTTGCATCTGAAAGTAGAAACTCGCCCGATTACAACGGTATGCGTACTTTTCCCCTAGGCCGTTCTAGTTACTCGTTTCGAGCATCAAAACTGCGAACATTTTGAGTTTCTCAAGCGTTTCTTATCTCCAAACTGCCATATCTCGCTAACGGATTGATCAATCCGCAAAATTTCTGTGCCATCTGAAAGTAGAAACTC
This sequence comes from Ptiloglossa arizonensis, assembly GCF_051014685.1. Taxonomy (NCBI): domain Eukaryota; kingdom Metazoa; phylum Arthropoda; class Insecta; order Hymenoptera; family Colletidae; genus Ptiloglossa; species Ptiloglossa arizonensis. Next base: position 346,896 of record NW_027478789.1, on the reverse strand, counting down.
GCCCGATTACAACGGTAGGTGTAGTTTTCCCCTAGGCCGTTCCAGTTATTCATTTCGAGCATCAGAACTGCGAAAATTTTGAGTTTCTCAAGCGTTTCTTACTTCCAAACTGCCACATCTCGCGAACGGATCGACCAATCCGCAAAATTTCTATTGCATCTGAAAGTAGAAACTCGCCCGATTACAACGGTATGCGTACTTCTCCCCTAGGCCGTTCTAGTCATTCGTTTCGAGCATCAGAACTGCCAAAATTTTGAGTTTCTCAAGCGTTTCTTATCTCCAAACTGCCATATCTCGCGAACGGATTGATCAATCCGCAAAATTTCTGTTGCATCTGAAAGTAGAAACTCGCCCGATTACAACGGTAGGTGTAGTTTTCCACTAGGCCGTTCTAATTTTTCGTTTCGAGCATCAGAACTGCCAAAATTTTGAGTTTCTCAAGCGTTTCTTACTTCCAAACTGCCACATCTCGTGAACGGATCGATCAATCCGCAAAATTTCTGTTGCATCTGAAAGTAGAAACTCGCCCGATTACAACGGTATGCGCACTTTGCCCCTAGGCCGTTCTAGTTATTCGTGTCGAGCATCAGAACTGCGAAAATTTTGAGTTTCTCAAGCGTTTCTTACCTCCAAACTGCCATATCTCGCGAACGGATTGACCAATCCGCAAAATTTATGTTGCATCTGAAAGTAGAAACTCGCCCGATTACAACGGTATGCGTACTTTTCCCCTAGGCCGTTCTAGTTACTCGTTTCGAGCATCAAAACTGCGAACATTTTGAGTTTCTCAAGCGTTTCTTATCTCCAAACTGCCATATCTCGCTAACGGATTGATCAATCCGCAAAATTTCTGTGCCATCTGAAAGTAGAAACTCGCCCGATTACAACGGTAGGTGTAGTTTTCCCCTAGGCCGTTCCAGTTATTCATTTCGAGCATCAGAACTGCGAAAATTTTGAGTTTCTCAAGCGTTTCTTACTTCCAAACTGCCACATCTCGCGAACGGATCGACCAATCCGCAAAATTTCTATTGCCTCTGAAAGTAGAAACTCGCCCGATTACAACGGTATGCGTACTTCTCCCCTAGGCCGTTCTAGTCATTCGTTTCGAGCATCAGAACTGCCAAAATTTTGAGTTTCTCAAGCGTTTCTTATCTCCAAACTGCCATATCTCGCGAACGGATTGATCAATCCGCAAAATTTCTGTTGCATCTGAAAGTAGAAACTCGCCCGATTACAACGGTAGGTGTAGTTTTCCCCTAGGCCGTTCTAATTATCCGTTTCGAGCATCAGAACTGCCAAAATTTTGAGTTTCTCAAGCGTTTCTTACTTCCAAACTGCCACATCTCGTGAACGGATCGACCAATCCGCAAAATTTCTGTTGCATCTGAAAGTAGAAACTCGCCCGATTACAACGGTATGCGCACTTTGCCCCTAGGCCGTTCTAGTTATTCGTGTCGAGCATCAGAACTGCGAAAATTTTGAGTTTCTCAAGCGTTTCTTACCTCCAAACTGCCATATCTCGCGAAAGGATTGACCAATCCGCATAATTTCTGTTGCATCTGAAAGCAGAAACTCGCCCGATTACAACGGTATGCGTACTTCTCCCCTAGGCCGTTCTAGTCATTCGTTTCGAGCATCAGAACTGCGAAAATTTTGAGTTACTCAAGCGTTTCTTACCTCCAGACTGCCATATCTCGCGAACGGATTGACCAATCCGCAAAATTTCTGTTGCATCTGAAAGTTGAAACTCGCCCGATTACAACGGTAGGTGTAGTTTTCCCCTAGGCCGTTCTAGTTATTCGTTTCGAGCATCAGAACTGCGAAAATTTTGAGTTTCTCAAGCGTTTCTTACTTCCAAACTGCCACATCTCGCGAACGGATCGACCAATTCGCAAAATTTCTGTTGCATCTGGAAGTAGAAACTCGCCCGATTACAAAGGTATGCGCACTTTGCCCCTAGGCCGTTCTAGTTATTCGTGTCGAGCATCAGAACTGCGAAAATTTTGAGTTTCTCAAGCGTTTCTTACCTCCAAACTGCCATATCTCGCGAACGGATTGATCAATCCGCAAAATTTCTGTTGCATTTGAAAGTAGAAACTCGCCCGATTACAACGGTAGGTGTAGTTTTCCCCTAGGCCGTTCCAGTTATTCATTTCGAGCATCAGAACTGCGAAAATTTTGAGTTTCTCAAGCGTTTCTTACTTCCAAACTGCCACATCTCGCGAACGGATCGACCAATCCGCAAAATTTCTATTGCATCTGAAAGTAGAAACTCGCCCGATTACAAGGGTAGGTGTAGTTTTCCCCTAGGCCGTTCTAGTTATTCGTTTCGAGCATCAGAACTGCCAAAATTTTGAGTTTCTCAAGCGTTTCTTACTTCCAAACTGCCACATCTCGTGAACGGATTGACCAATCCGCAAAATTTCTGTTGCATCTGAAAGTAGAAACTCGCCCGATTACAACGGTATGCGCAATTTGCCCCTAGGCCGTTCTAGTTATTCGTGTCGAGCATCAGAACTGCGAAAATTCTGAGTTTCTCAAGCGTTTCTTACCTCCAAACTGCCATATCTCGCGAACGGATTGATCAATCCGCAAAATTTCTGTGCCATCTGAAAGTAGAAACTCGCCCGATTACAACGGTATGCGCACTTTTCCCCTAGGCCGTGCTAGTTATTCGTTTCGAGCATCAGAACTGCGAAAATTTTGAGTTTCTAAAGCGTTTCTTACCTCCAAACTGCCATATCTCGCGAACGGATTGACCAATCCGCAAAATTTCTGTTGCATCTGAAAGTAGAAACTCGCCCGATTACAACGGTATGTGTAGTTTTCCCCTAGGCCGTTGTAGTTATTCGTTTCGAGCATCAGAACTGCGAAAATTTTGAGTTTCTCAAGCGTTTCTTACTTCCAAACTGCCACATCTCGCGAACGGATCGACCAATCCGCAAAATTTCTGTTGCATCTGAAAGTAGAAAATCGCCCGATTACAACGGTATTCGCACTTTGCCTCTAGGCCGTTCTAGTTATTCGTGTCGAGCATCAGAACTGCGAAAATTTTGAGTTTCTCAAGCGTTTCTTAATTCCAAACTGCCACATCTCGCGAACGGATTGACCAATCTGCAAAATTTTTGTTGCATTTGAAAGTAGAAACTCGCCCGATTACAACGGTATGCGCACTTTTCCCCTAGGCCGTTCTAGTTATTCGTTTCGAGCATCAGAACTGCGAAAATTTTGAGTTTCTCAAGCGTTTCTTACATCCAAACGGCCATATCTCGCGAACGGATTGACCAATTCGCATAATTTCCGTTGCATCTGAAAGTAGAAACTCGCCCGATTACAACGGTATGCGCACTTTTCCCCTAGGCCGTTCTAGTTATTCGTTTCGAGCATCAGAACTGCGAAAATTTTGAGTTTCTCAAGCGTTTCTTACCTCCAAACTGCCATATCTCGCGAACGGATTGACCAATGTGCAAAATTTCTGTTGCATCTGAAAGTAGAAACTCGCCCGATTACAACGGTAAGCGCACTTTTCACCTAGGCCGTTCTAGTTATTCGTTTCGAGCATCAGAACTGCGAAGATTTTGAGTTTCTGAAGCGTTTCGTAATTCCAAACTGCCACATCTCGCGAACGGATGGACCAATCCGTAAAATTTCTGTTGCATATGAAAGTAGAAACTCGCCCGATTACAACGGTATGTGTAGTTTTCCCGTAGGCCGTTCTAGTTATTCGTGTCGAGCATCAGAACTGCGAAAATTTTGAGTTTCTCAAGCGTTTCTTACCTCCAAACTGCCATATCTGGCGAACGGATTGACCAATCCGCAAAATTTCTGTTGCATCTGAAAGTAGAAACTCGCCCGATTACAACGGTATGTGTAGTTCTCCCCTAGGCCGTTCTGGTTATTCATTTCGAGCATCAGAACTGCGAAAATTTTGAGTTTCTCAAGCGTTTCTTACATCCAAACTGCCATATCTCGCGAACGGATTGACCAATCCGCATAATTTCTGTTGCATCTGAAAGTAGAAACTCGCCCGATTACAACGGTATGCGCACTTTTCCCCTAGGCGGTTCTAGTTATTCGTTTCGAGCATCAGAACTGCGAAAATTTTGAGTTTCTCAAGCGTTTCTTACTTCCAAACTGCCATATCTCGCGAACGGATTGACCAATCCGCAAAATTTCTGTTGCATCTGAAAGTAGAAACTCGCCCGATTACAACGGTATGTGTAGTTTTCCCCTAGGCCGTTCCAGTTATTGGTTTCGAGCATCAGAACTGCGAAAATTTTGAGTTTCTCAAGCGTTTCTTACATCCAAACTGCCATATCTCGCGAACGGATTGACCAATCCGCAAAATTTCTGTTGCATTTGAAAGTAGAAACTCGCCCGATTGCAACGGTAGGTGTAGTTTTCCCCTAGGCCGTTCCAGTTATTCATTTCGAGCATCAGAACTGCGAAAATTTTGAGTTTCTCAAGCGTTTCTTACTTCCAAACTGCCACATCTCGCGAACGGATCGACCAATCCGCAAAATTTCTATTGCATCTGAAAGTAGAAACTCGCCCGATTACAACGGTATGCGTACTTCTCCCCTAGGCCGTTCTAGTCATTCGTTTCGAGCATCAGAACTGCCAAAATTTTGAGTTTCTCAAGCGTTTCTTACTTCCAAACTGCCACATCTCGTGAACGGATTGACCAATCCGCAAAATTTCTGTTGCATCTGAAAGTAGAAACTCGCCCGATTACAACGGTATGCGCAATTTGCCCCTAGGCCGTTCTAGTTATTCGTGTCGAGCATCAGAACTGCGAAAATTCTGAGTTTCTCAAGCGTTTCTTACCTCCAAACTGCCATATCTCGCGAACGGATTGATCAATCCGCAAAATTTCTGTGCCATCTGAAAGTAGAAACTCGCCCGATTACAACGGTATGCGCACTTTTCCCCTAGGCCGTGCTAGTTATTCGTTTCGAGCATCAGAACTGCGAAAATTTTGAGTTTCTAAAGCGTTTCTTACCTCCAAACTGCCATATCTCGCGAACGGATTGACCAATCCGCAAAATTTCTGTTGCATCTGAAAGTAGAAACTCGCCCGATTACAACGGTTTGTGTAGTTTTCCCCTAGGCCGTTGTAGTTATTCGTTTCGAGCATCAGAACTGCGAAAATTTTGAGTTTCTCAAGCGTTTCTTACTTCCAAACTGCCACATCTCGCGAACGGATCGACCAATCCGCAAAATTTCTGTTGCATCTGAAAGTAGAAAATCGCCCGATTACAACGGTATTCGCACTTTGCCTCTAGGCCGTTCTAGTTATTCGTGTCGAGCATCAGAACTGCGAAAATTTTGAGTTTCTCAAGCGTTTCTTAATTCCAAACTGCCACATCTCGCGAACGGATTGACCAATCTGCAAAATTTTTGTTGCATTTGAAAGTAGAAACTCGCCCGATTACAACGGTATGCGCACTTTTCCCCTAGGCCGTTCTAGTTATTCGTTTCGAGCATCAGAACTGCGAAAATTTTGAGTTTCTCAAGCGTTTCTTACATCCAAACGGCCATATCTCGCGAACGGATTGACCAATTCGCATAATTTCCGTTGCATCTGAAAGTAGAAACTCGCCCGATTACAACGGTATGCGCACTTTTCCCCTAGGCCGTTCTAGTTATTCGTTTCGAGCATCAGAACTGCGAAAATTTTGAGTTTCTCAAGCGTTTCTTACCTCCAAACTGCCATATCTCGCGAACGGATTGACCAATGTGCAAAATTTCTGTTGCATCTGAAAGTAGAAACTCGCCCGATTACAACGGTATGCGCACTTTTCACCTAGGCCGTTATAGTTATTCGTTTCGAGCATCAGAACTGCGAAGATTTTGAGTTTCTGAAGCGTTTCGTAATTCCAAACTGCCACATCTCGCGAACGGATGGACCAATCCGTAAAATTTCTGTTGCATATGAAAGTAGAAACTCGCCCGATTACAACGGTATGTGTAGTTTTCCCGTAGGCCGTTCTAGTTATTCGTGTCGAGCATCAGAACTGCGAAAATTTTGAGTTTCTCAAGCGTTTCTTACCTCCAAACTGCCATATCTGGCGAACGGATTGACCAATCCGCAAAATTTCTGTTGCATCTGAAAGTAGAAACTCGCCCGATTACAACGGTATGTGTAGTTCTCCCCTAGGCCGTTCTGGTTATTCATTTCGAGCATCAGAACTGCGAAAATTTTGAGTTTCTCAAGCGTTTCTTACATCCAAACTGCCATATCTCGCGAACGGATTGACCAATCCGCATAATTTCTGTTGCATCTGAAAGTAGAAACTCGCCCGATTACAACGGTATGCGCACTTTTCCCCTAGGCGGTTCTAGTTATTCGTTTCGAGCATCAGAACTGCGAAAATTTTGAGTTTCTCAAGCGTTTCTTACTTCCAAACTGCCATATCTCGCGAACGGATTGACCAATCCGCAAAATTTCTGTTGCATCTGAAAGTAGAAACTCGCCCGATTACAACGGTATGTGTAGTTTTCCCCTAGGCCGTTCCAGTTATTGGTTTCGAGCATCAGAACTGCGAAAATTTTGAGTTTCTCAAGCGTTTCTTACATCCAAACTGCCATATCTCGCGAACGGATTGACCAATCCGCAAAATTTCTGTTGCATTTGAAAGTAGAAACTCGCCCGATTGCAACGGTAGGTGTAGTTTTCCCCTAGGCCGTTCCAGTTATTCATTTCGAGCATCAGAACTGCGAAAATTTTGAGTTTCTCAAGCGTTTCTTACTTCCAAACTGCCACATCTCGCGAACGGATCGACCAATCCGCAAAATTTCTATTGCATCTGAAAGTAGAAACTCGCCCGATTACAACGGTATGCGTACTTCTCCCCTAGGCCGTTCTAGTCATTCGTTTCGAGCATCAGAACTGCCAAAATTTTGAGTTTCTCAAGCGTTTCTTATCTCCAAACTGCCATATCTCGCGAACGGATCGATCAATCCGCAAAATTTCTGTTGCATCTGAAAGTAGAAACTCGCCCGATTACAACGGTAGGTGTAGTTTTCCCCTAGGCCGTTCTAATTATTCGTTTCGAGCATCAGAACTGCCAAAATTTTGAGTTTCTCAAGCGTTTCTTACTTCCAAACTGCCACATCTCGTGAACGGATCGACCAATCCGCAAAATTTCTGTTGCATCTGAAAGTAGAAACTCGCCCGATTACAACGGTATGCGCACTTTGCCCCTAGGCCGTTCTAGTTATTCGTGTCGAGCATCAGAACTGCGAAAATTTTGAGTTTCTCAAGCGTTTCTTACCTCCAAACTGCCATATCTCGCGAAAGGATTGACCAATCCGCATAATTTCTGTTGCATCTGAAAGCAGAAACTCGCCCGATTACAACGGTATGCGTACTTCTCCCCTAGGCCGTTCTAGTCATTCGTTTCGAGCATCAGAACTGCGAAAATTTTGAGTTACTCAAGCGTTTCTTACCTCCAGACTGCCATATCTCGCGAACGGATTGACCAATCCGCAAAATTTCTGTTGCATCTGAAAGTTGAAACTCGCCCGATTACAACGGTAGGTGTAGTTTTCCCCTAGGCCGTTCTAGTTATTCGTTTCGAGCATCAGAACTGCGAAAATTTTGAGTTTCTCAAGCGTTTCTTACTTCCAAACTGCCACATCTCGCGAACGGATCGACCAATTCGCAAAATTTCTGTTGCATCTGGAAGTAGAAACTCGCCCGATTACAAAGGTATGCGCACTTTGCCCCTAGGCCGTTCTAGTTATTCGTGTCGAGCATCAGAACTGCGAAAATTTTGAGTTTCTCAAGCGTTTCTTACCTCCAAACTGCCATATCTCGCGAACGGATTGATCAATCCGCAAAATTTCTGTTGCATTTGAAAGTAGAAACTCGCCCGATTACAACGGTAGGTGTAGTTTTCCCCTAGGCCGTTCCAGTTATTCATTTCGAGCATCAGAACTGCGAAAATTTTGAGTTTCTCAAGCGTTTCTTACTTCCAAACTGCCACATCTCGCGAACGGATCGACCAATCCGCAAAATTACTATTGCATCTGAAAGTAGAAACTCGCCCGATTACAACGGTAGGTGTAGTTTTCCCCTAGGCCGTTCCAGTTATTCATTTCGAGCATCAGAACTGCGAAAATTTTGAGTTTCTCAAGCGTTTCTTACCTCCAAACTGCCATATCTCGCGAAAGGATTGACCAATCCGCATAATTTCTGTTGCATCTGAAAGTAGAAACTCGCCCGATTACAACGGTATGCGCACTTTTCACCTAGGCCGTTCTAGTTATTCGTTTCGAGCATCAGAACTGCGAAAATTTTGAGTTTCTCAAGCGTTTCTTACCTCCAAACTGCCATATCTCGCGAACGGATTGACCAATCCGCAAAATTTCTGTTGCACCTGAAAGTAGAAACTCGCCCGATTACAACGGTAGGTGTATTTTTCCCCTAGGCCGTGCTAGTTATTCGTTTCGAGCATCAGAACTGCGAAAATTTTGATTTCCTAAAGCGTTTCTTACCTCCAAACTGCCATATCTCGCGAACGGATTGACCAATCCGCAAAATTTCTGTTGCATCTGAAAGTAGAAACTCGCCCGATTACAACGGTATGTGTAGTTTTCCCCTAGGCCGTTGTAGTTATTCGTTTCGAGCATCAGAACTGCGAAAATTTTGAGTTTCTCAAGCGTTTCTTACTTCCAAACTGCCACATCTCGCGAACGGATCGACCAATCCGCAAAATTTCTGTTGCATCTGAAAGTAGAAAATCGCCCGATTACAACGGTATTCGCACTTTGCCTCTAGGCCGTTCTAGTTATTCGTGTCGAGCATCAGAACTGCGAAAATTTTGAGTTTCTCAAGCGTTTCTTAATTCCAAACTGCCACATCTCGCGAACGGATTGACCAATCTGCAAAATTTTTGTTGCATTTGAAAGTAGAAACTCGCCCGATTACAACGGTATGCGCACTTTTCCCCTAGGCCGTTCTAGTTATTCGTTTCGAGCATCAGAACTGCGAAAATTTTGAGTTTCTCAAGCGTTTCTTACATCCAAACGGCCATATCTCGCGAATGGATTGACCAATTCGCATAATTTCCGTTGCATCTGAAAGTAGAAACTCGCCCGATTACAACGGTATGCGCACTTTTCCCCTAGGCCGTTCTAGTTATTCGTTTCGAGCATCAGAACTGCGAAAATTTTGAGTTTCTCAAGCGTTTCTTACCTCCAAACTGCCATATCTCGCGAACGGATTGACCAATGTGCAAAATTTCTGTTGCATCTGAAAGTAGAAACTCGCCCGATTACAACGGTATGCGCACTTTTCACCTAGGCCGTTCTAGTTATTCGTTTCGAGCATCAGAACTGCGAAAATTTTGAGTTTCTGAAGCGTTTCTTAATTCCAAACTGCCACATCTCGCGAACGGATGGACCAATCCGCAAAATTTCTGTTGCATATGAAAGTAGAAACTCGCCCGATTACAACGGTATGTGTAGTTTTCCCGTAGGCCGTTCTAGTTATTCGTGTCGAGCATCAGAACTGCGAAAATTTTGAGTTTCTCAAGCGTTTCTTACCTCCAAACTGCCATATCTCGCGAACGGATTGACCAATCCGCAAAATTTCTGTTGCATCTGAAAGTAGAAACTCGCCCGATTACAACGGTATGTGTAGTTCTCCCCTAGGCCGTTCTAGTTATTCATTTCGAGCATCAGAACTGCGAAAATTTTGAGTTTCTCAAGCGTTTCTTACATCCAAACTGCCATATCTCGCGAACGGATTGACCAATCCGCATAATTTCTGTTGCATCTGAAAGTAGAAACTCGCCCGATTACAACGGTATGCGCACTTTTCCCCTAGGCGGTTCTAGTTATTCGTTTCGAGCATCAGAACTGCGAAAATTTTGAGTTTCTCAAGCGTTTCTTACTTCCAAACTGCCATATCTCGCGAACGGATTGACCAATCCGCAAAATTTCTGTTGCATCTGAAAGTAGAAACTCGCCCGATTACAACGGTATGTGTAGTTTTCCCCTAGGCCGTTCCAGTTATTGGTTTCGAGCATCAGAACTGCGAAAATTTTGAGTTTCTCAAGCGTTTCTTACATCCAAACTGCCATATCTCGCGAACGGATTGACCAATCCGCAAAATTTCTGTTGCATTTGAAAGTAGAAACTCGCCCGATTACAACGGTATGCGCACTTTTCCCCTAGGCTGTTCTAGTTATTCGTTTCGAGCATCAGAACTGCGAAAATTTTGAGTTTCTCAAGCGTTTCTTACCTCCAAACTGCCATATCTCGCGAACGGATTGACAAATCCCCAAAATTTCTGTTGCATCTGAAAGTAGAAACTCGCCCGATTACAACGGTAGGTGTAGTTTTCCCCTAGGCCGTTCTAGTTATTCGTTTCGAGCATCAGAACTGCGAAAATTTTGAGTTTCTCAAGCGTTTCTTACTTCCAAACTGCCACATCTCGCGAACGGATCGACCAATCCGCAAAACTTCTGTTGCATCTGAAAGTAGAAAATCGCCCGATTACAACGGTATTCGCACTTTGCCTCTAGGCCGTTCTAGTTATTCGTGTCGAGCATCAGAACTGCGAAAATTTTGAGTTTCTCAAGCGTTTCTTAATTCCAAACTGCCACATCTCGCGAACGGATTGACCAATCTGCAAAATTTTTGTTGCATTTGAAAGTAGAAACTCGCCCGATTACAACGGTATGCGCACTTTTCCCCTAGGCCGTTCTAGTTATTCGTTTCGAGCATCAGAACTGCGAAAATTTTGAGTTTCTCAAGCGTTTCTTACATCCAAACGGCCATATCTCGCGAACGGATAGACCAATTCGCATAATTTCCGTTGCATCTGAAAGTAGAAACTCGCCCGATTACAACGGTATGCGCAATTTTCCCCTAGGCCGTTCTAGTTATTCGTTTCGAGCATCAGAACTGCGAAAATTTTGAGTTTCTCAAGCGTTTCTTACCTCCAAACTGCCATATCTCGCGAACGGATTGACCAATCCGCAAAATTTCTGTTGCATCTGAATGTAGAAACTCGCCCGATTACAACGGTATGTGTAGTTCTCCCCTAGGCCGTTCTAGTTATTCGTTTCGAGCATCAGAACTGCGAAAATTTTGAGTTTCTCAAGCGTTTCTTAATTCCAAACTGCCACATCTCGCGAACGGATCGACCAATCCGCAAAATTTCTGTTGCATCTGAAAGTAGAAACTCGCCCGATTACAACGGTATGCGCACTTTGCCTCTAGGCCGTTCTAGTTATTCGTGTCGAGCATCAGAACTGCGAAAATTTTGAGTTTCTCAAGCGTTTCTTAATTCCAAACTGCCACATCTCGCGAACGGATTGACCAATCTGCAAAATTTTTTTTGCATTTGAAAGTAGAAACTCGCCCGATTACAACGGTATGCGCACTTTTCCCCTAGGCCGTTCTAGTTATTCGTTTCGAGCATCAGAACTGCGAAAATTTTGAGTTTCTCAAGCGTTTCTTACATCCAAACAGCCATATCTCGCGAACGGATTGACCAATTCGCATAATTTCCGTTGCATCTGAAAGTAGAAACTCGCCCGATTACAACGGTATGCGCACTTTTCCCCTAGGCCGTTCTAGTTATTCGTTTCGAGCATCAGAACTGCGAAAATTTTGAGTTTCTCAAGCGTTTCTTAATTCCAAACTGCCACATCTCGCGAACGGATCGACCAATCCGCAAAATTTCTGTTGCATCTGAAAGTAGAAACTCGCCCGATTACAACGGTATGCGCACTTTTCCTCTAGGCCGTTCTAGTTATTCGTTTCGAGCATCAGAACTGCGAAAATTTTGAGTTTCTCAAGCGTTTCTTACATCCAAACGGCCATATCTCGCGAACGGATTGACCAATCCGCAAAATTTCAGTTGCATCTGAAAATAGAAACTCGCCCGATTACAACGGTATGCGCACTTTTCCCCTAGGCGGTTCTAGTTATTCGTTTCGAGCATCAGAACTGCGAAAATTTTGAGTTTCTCAAGCGTTTCTTACCTCCAAACTGCCATATCTCGCGAACGGATTGACCAATCCGCAAAATTTCTGTTGCATCTGAAAGTAGAAACTCGCCCGATTACAACGGTATGTGTAGTTTTCCCCTAGGCCGTTCTAGTTATTCGTTTCGAGCATCAGAACTGCGAAAATTTTGAGTTTCTCAAGCGTTTCTTACTTCCAAACTGCCACATCTCGCGAACGGATCGACCAATCCGCAAAATTTCTGTTGCATCTGAAAGTAGAAACTCGCCCGATTACAACGGTATGCGCACTTTGCCTCTAGGCCGTTCTAGTTATTCGTGTCGAGCATCAGAACTGCGAAAATTTTGAGTTTCTCAAGCGTTTCTTAATTCCAAACTGCCAGATCTCGCGAACGGATTGACCAATCTGCAAAATTTTTGTTGCATTTGAAAGTAGAAACTCGCCCGATTACAACGGTATGCGCACTTTTCCCCTAGGCCGTTCTAGTTATTCGTTTCGAGCATCAGAACTGCGAAAATTTTGAGTTTCTCAAGCGTTTCTTACATCCAAACAGCCATATCTCGCGAACGGATTGACCAATCCGCAAAATTTCTGTTGCATCTGAAAGTAGAAACTCGCCCGATTACAACGGTAGATGTAGTTTTCCCCTAGGCCGTTCTAGTTATTCGTGTCGAGCATCAGAACTGCGAAAATTTTGAGTTTGTCAAGCGTTTCTTACTTCCAAACTGCCACATCTCGCGAACGGATCGACCAATCCGCAAAATTTCTATTGCATCTGAAAGTAGAAACTCGCCCGATTACAACGGTATGCGCACTTTGCCCCTAGGCTGTTCTAGTTATTCGTTTCGAGCATCAGAACTGCCAAAATTTTGAGTGTCTAAAGCGTTTCTTACCTCCAAACTGTCATATCTCGCGAACGGATTGACCAATCCGCATAATTTCTGTTGCATCTGAAAGTAGAAACTCGCCCGATTACAACGGTATGCGTACTTTTCCCCTAGGCCGTTCTAGTTACTCGTTTCGAGCATCAGAACTGCGAAAATTTTGAGTTCCTCAAGCGTTTCTTACCTCCAAACTGCCATATCTCGCGAACGGATTGATCAATCCGCAAAATTTCTGTTGCATTTGAAAGTAGAAACTCGCCCGATTACAACGGTATGCGCACTTTTCCCCTAGGCGGTTCTAGTTATTCGTTTCGAGCATCAGAACTGCGAAAATTTTGAGTTTCTCAAGCGTTTCTTACCTCCAAACTGCCATATCTCGCGAACGGATTGACCAATCCGCAAAATTTCTGTTGCATCTGAAAGTAGAAACTCGCCCGATTACAACGGTATGCGTACTTTTCCCCTAGGCCGTTCTAGTTACTCGTGTCGAGCATCAAAACTGCGAAAATTTTGAGTTTCTCAAGCGTTTCTTATCTCCAAACTGCCATATCTCGCGAACGGACCGACCAATCCGCAAAATTTCTGTTGCATCTGAAAGTAGAAACTCGCTCGATTACAACGGTATGCGCACTTTTCCCCTAGGCGGTTCTAGTTATTCGTTTCGAGCATCAGAACTGCGAAAATTTTGAGTTTATCAAGCGTTTCTTACCTCCAAACTGCCATATGTCGCGAACGGATTGACCAATCCGCAAAATTTCTGTCGCACCTGAAAGTAGAAACTCGCCCGATTACAACAGTAGGTGTAGCTTTCCCCTAGGCCGTTCTAGTTATTCGTTTCGAGCATCAGAACTGCGAAAATTTTGTGTTTCTCAAGCGTTTCTTACCTCCAAACTGCCATATCTCGCGAACGGATTGACCATTCCGCAAAATTTCTGTTGCATCTGAAAGTAGAAACTCGCCCGATTACAACGGTGTGCGCACTTTGCCCCTAGGCCGTTCTAGTTATTCGTTTCGAGCATCAGAACTGCCAAAATTTTGAGTTTCTCAAGCGTTTCTTACCTCCAAACTGCCATATCTCGCGAACGGATTGACCAATCCGCAAAATTTCTGTTGCTTCTGAAAGTAGAAACTCGCCCGATTACAACGGTATGCGTACTTTTCCCCTAGGCCGTTCTAGTTACTCGTTTCGAGCATCAGAACTGCGAAAATTTTGAGTTTCTCAAGCGTTTCTTACCTCCAAACTGCCATATCTCGCGAACGGATTGACCAATCCGCAAAATTTCTGTTGCATCTGAAAGTAGAAACACGCCCGATTACAACGGTATGCGTACTTTTCCCCTAGGCCGTTCTAGTTACTCGTGTCGAGCATCAAAACTGCGAAAATTTTGAGTTTCTCAAGCGTTTCTTACCTCCAAACTGCCATATCTCGCGAACGGATTGACAAATCCCCAAAATTTCTGTTGCATCTGAAAGTAGAAACTCGCCCGATTACAACGGTAGGTGTAGTTTTCCCCTAGGCCGTTCTAGTTATTCGTTTCGAGCATCAGAACTGCGAAAATTTTGAGTTTCTCAAGCGTTTCTTACTTCCAAACTGCCACATCTCGCGAACGGATCGACCAATCCGCAAAACTTCTGTTGCATCTGAAAGTAGAAAATCGCCCGATTACAACGGTATTCGCACTTTGCCTCTAGGCCGTTCTAGTTATTCGTGTCGAGCATCAGAACTGCGAAAATTTTGAGTTTCTCAAGCGTTTCTTAATTCCAAACTGCCACATCTCGCGAACGGATTGACCAATCTGCAAAATTTTTGTTGCATTTGAAAGTAGAAACTCGCCCGATTACAACGGTATGCGCACTTTTCCCCTAGGCCGTTCTAGTTATTCGTTTCGAGCATCAGAACTGCGAAAATTTTGAGTTTCTCAAGCGTTTCTTACATCCAAACGGCCATATCTCGCGAACGGATAGACCAATTCGCATAATTTCCGTTGCATCTGAAAGTAGAAACTCGCCCGATTACAACGGTATGCGCAATTTTCCCCTAGGCCGTTCTAGTTATTCGTTTCGAGCATCAGAACTGCGAAAATTTTGAGTTTCTCAAGCGTTTCTTACCTCCAAACTGCCATATCTCGCGAACGGATTGACCAATCCGCAAAATTTCTGTTGCATCTGAATGTAGAAACTCGCCCGATTACAACGGTATGTGTAGTTCTCCCCTAGGCCGTTCTAGTTATTCGTTTCGAGCATCAGAACTGCGAAAATTTTGAGTTTCTCAAGCGTTTCTTAATTCCAAACTGCCACATCTCGCGAACGGATCGACCAATCCGCAAAATTTCTGTTGCATCTGAAAGTAGAAACTCGCCCGATTACAACGGTATGCGCACTTTGCCTCTAGGCCGTTCTAGTTATTCGTGTCGAGCATCAGAACTGCGAAAATTTTGAGTTTCTCAAGCGTTTCTTAATTCCAAACTGCCACATCTCGCGAACGGATTGACCAATCTGCAAAATTTTTTTTGCATTTGAAAGTAGAAACTCGCCCGATTACAACGGTATGCGCACTTTTCCCCTAGGCCGTTCTAGTTATTCGTTTCGAGCATCAGAACTGCGAAAATTTTGAGTTTCTCAAGCGTTTCTTACATCCAAACAGCCATATCTCGCGAACGGATTGACCAATTCGCATAATTTCCGTTGCATCTGAAAGTAGAAACTCGCCCGATTACAACGGTATGCGCACTTTTCCCCTAGGCCGTTCTAGTTATTCGTTTCGAGCATCAGAACTGCGAAAATTTTGAGTTTCTCAAGCGTTTCTTAATTCCAAACTGCCACATCTCGCGAACGGATCGACCAATCCGCAAAATTTCTGTTGCATCTGAAAGTAGAAACTCGCCCGATTACAACGGTATGCGCACTTTTCCTCTAGGCCGTTCTAGTTATTCGTTTCGAGCATCAGAACTGCGAAAATTTTGAGTTTCTCAAGCGTTTCTTACATCCAAACGGCCATATCTCGCGAACGGATTGACCAATCCGCAAAATTTCAGTTGCATCTGAAAATAGAAACTCGCCCGATTACAACGGTATGCGCACTTTTCCCCTAGGCGGTTCTAGTTATTCGTTTCGAGCATCAGAACTGCGAAAATTTTGAGTTTCTCAAGCGTTTCTTACCTCCAAACTGCCATATCTCGCGAACGGATTGACCAATCCGCAAAATTTCTGTTGCATCTGAAAGTAGAAACTCGCCCGATTACAACGGTATGTGTAGTTTTCCCCTAGGCCGTTCTAGTTATTCGTTTCGAGCATCAGAACTGCGAAAATTTTGAGTTTCTCAAGCGTTTCTTACTTCCAAACTGCCACATCTCGCGAACGGATCGACCAATCCGCAAAATTTCTGTTGCATCTGAAAGTAGAAACTCGCCCGATTACAACGGTATGCGCACTTTGCCTCTAGGCCGTTCTAGTTATTCGTGTCGAGCATCAGAACTGCGAAAATTTTGAGTTTCTCAAGCGTTTCTTAATTCCAAACTGCCAGATCTCGCGAACGGATTGACCAATCTGCAAAATTTTTGTTGCATTTGAAAGTAGAAACTCGCCCGATTACAACGGTATGCGCACTTTTCCCCTAGGCCGTTCTAGTTATTCGTTTCGAGCATCAGAACTGCGAAAATTTTGAGTTTCTCAAGCGTTTCTTACATCCAAACAGCCATATCTCGCGAACGGATTGACCAATCCGCAAAATTTCTGTTGCATCTGAAAGTAGAAACTCGCCCGATTACAACGGTAGATGTAGTTTTCCCCTAGGCCGTTCTAGTTATTCGTGTCGAGCATCAGAACTGCGAAAATTTTGAGTTTGTCAAGCGTTTCTTACTTCCAAACTGCCACATCTCGCGAACGGATCGACCAATCCGCAAAATTTCTATTGCATCTGAAAGTAGAAACTCGCCCGATTACAACGGTATGCGCACTTTGCCCCTAGGCTGTTCTAGTTATTCGTTTCGAGCATCAGAACTGCCAAAATTTTGAGTGTCTAAAGCGTTTCTTACCTCCAAACTGTCATATCTCGCGAACGGATTGACCAATCCGCATAATTTCTGTTGCATCTGAAAGTAGAAACTCGCCCGATTACAACGGTATGCGTACTTTTCCCCTAGGCCGTTCTAGTTACTCGTTTCGAGCATCAGAACTGCGAAAATTTTGAGTTCCTCAAGCGTTTCTTACCTCCAAACTGCCATATCTCGCGAACGGATTGATCAATCCGCAAAATTTCTGTTGCATTTGAAAGTAGAAACTCGCCCGATTACAACGGTATGCGCACTTTTCCCCTAGGCGGTTCTAGGTATTCGTTTCGAGCATCAGAACTGCGAAAATTTTGAGTTTCTCAAGCGTTTCTTACCTCCAAACTGCCATATCTCGCGAACGGATTGACCAATCCGCAAAATTTCTGTTGCATCTGAAAGTAGAAACTCGCCCGATTACAACGGTATGCGTACTTTTCCCCTAGGCCGTTCTAGTTACTCGTGTCGAGCATCAAAACTGCGAAAATTTTGAGTTTCTCAAGCGTTTCTTATCTCCAAACTGCCATATCTCGCGAACGGACCGACCAATCCGCAAAATTTCTGTTGCATCTGAAAGTAGAAACTCGCTCGATTACAACGGTATGCGCACTTTTCCCCTAGGCGGTTCTAGTTATTCGTTTCGAGCATCAGAACTGCGAAAATTTTGAGTTTATCAAGCGTTTCTTACCTCCAAACTGCCATATGTCGCGAACGGATTGACCAATCCGCAAAATTTCTGTCGCACCTGAAAGTAGAAACTCGCCCGATTACAACGGTAGGTGTAGCTTTCCCCTAGGCCGTTCTAGTTATTCGTTTCGAGCATCAGAACTGCGAAAATTTTGTGTTTCTCAAGCGTTTCTTACCTCCAAACTGCCATATCTCGCGAACGGATTGACCATTCCGCAAAATTTCTGTTGCATCTGAAAGTAGAAACTCGCCCGATTACAACGGTGTGCGCACTTTGCCCCTAGGCCGTTCTAGTTATTCGTTTCGAGCATCAGAACTGCCAAAATTTTGAGTTTCTCAAGCGTTTCTTACCTCCAAACTGCCATATCTCGCGAACGGATTGACCAATCCGCAAAATTTCTGTTGCTTCTGAAAGTAGAAACTCGCCCGATTACAACGGTATGCGTACTTTTCCCCTAGGCCGTTCTAGTTACTCGTTTCGAGCATCAGAACTGCGAAAATTTTGAGTTTCTCAAGCGTTTCTTACCTCCAAACTGCCATATCTCGCGAACGGATTGACCAATCCGCAAAATTTCTGTTGCATCTGAAAGTAGAAACACGCCCGATTACAACGGTATGCGTACTTTTCCCCTAGGCCGTTCTAGTTACTCGTGTCGAGCATCAAAACTGCGAAAATTTTGAGTTTCTCAAGCGCTTCTTATCTCCAAACTGCCATATCTCGCGAACGGATAGACCAATCCGCAAAATTTCTGTTGCATCTGAAAGTAGAAACACGCCCGATTACAACGGTATGCGCACTTTTTCCCTAGGCGGTTCTAGTTATTCGTTTCGAGCATCAGAACTGCGAAAATTTTGAGTTTCTCAAGCGTTTCTTACCTCCAAACTGCCATATCTCGCGAACGGATTGACCAATCCGCAAAATTTCTGTTGCTCCTGAAAGTAGAAACTCGCCCGATTACAACGGTATGCGTACTTTTCCCCTAGGCCGTACTAGTTACTCGTTTCGAGCATCAAAACTGCGAAAATTTTGAGTTTCTCAAGCGTTTCTTATCTCCAAACTGCCATATCTCGCGAACGGATTGATCAATCCGCAAAATTTCTGTGCCTTCTGAAAGTAGAAACTCGCCCGATTACAACAGTAGGTGTAGTTTTCCCCTAGGCCGTTCCAGTTATTCATTTCGAGCATCAGAACTGCGAAAATTTTGAGTTTCTCAAGCGTTTCTTACTTCCGAACTGCCACATCTCGCGAACGGATCGACCAATCCGCAAAATTTCTATTGCATCTGAAAGTAGAAACTCGCCCGATTACAACGGTATGCGCACTTTGCCCCTAGGCCGTTCTAGTTATTCGTTTCGAGCATCAGAACTGCCAAAATTTTGAGTGTCTAAAGCGTTTCTTACCTCCAAACTGTCATATCTCGCGAACGGATTGACCAATCCGCATAATTTCTGTTGCATCTGAAAGTAGAAACTCGCCCGATTACAACGGTATGCGTACTTTTCCCCTAGGCCGTTCTAGTTACTCGTTTCGAGCATCAGAACTGCGAAAATTTTGAGTTTCTCAAGCGTTTCTTACCTCCAAACTGCCATATCTCGCGAACGGATTGATCAATCCGCAAAATTTCGGTTGCATTTGAAAGTAGAAACTCGCGCGATTACAACGGTATGCGCACTTTTCCCCTAGGCGGTTCTAGTTATTCGTTTCGAGCATCAGAACTGCGAAAATTTTGAGTTTCTCAAGCGTTTCTTACCTCCAAACTGCCATATCTCGCGAACGGATTGACCAATCCGCAAAATTTCTGTTGCATCTGAAAGTAGAAACTCGCCCGATTACAACGGTATGCGTACTTCTCCCCTAGGCCGTTCTAGTTACTCGTGTCGAGCATCAAAACTGCAAAAATTTTGAGTTTCTCAAGCGCTTCTTATCTCCAAACTGCCATATCTCGCGAACGGATAGACCAATCCGCAAAATTTCTGTTGCATCTGAAAGTAGAAACACGCCCGATTACAACGGTATGCGCACTTTTCCCCTAGGCGGTTCTAGTTATTCGTTTCGAGCATCAGAACTGCGAAAATTTTGAGTTTCTCAAGCGTTTCTTACCTCCAAACTGCCATATCTCGCGAACGGATTGACCAATCCGCAAAATTTCTGTTGCTCCTGAAAGTAGAAACTCGCCCGATTACAACGGTATGCGTACTTTTCCCCTAGGCCGTACTAGTTACTCGTTTCGAGCATCAAAACTGCGAAAATTTTGAGTTTCTCAAGCGTTTCTTATCTCCAAACTGCCATATCTCGCGAACGGATTGATCAATCCGCAAAATTTCTGTGCCTTCTGAAAGTAGAAACTCGCCCGATTACAACAGTAGGTGTAGTTTTCCCCTAGGCCGTTCCAGTTATTCATTTCGAGCATCAGAACTGCGAAAATTTTGAGTTTCTCAAGCGTTTCTTACTTCCGAACTGCCACATCTCGCGAACGGATCGACCAATCCGCAAAATTTCTATTGCATCTGAAAGTAGAAACTCGCCCGATTACAACGGTATGCGCACTTTGCCCCTAGGCCGTTCTAGTTATTCGTTTCGAGCATCAGAACTGCCAAAATTTTGAGTGTCTAAAGCGTTTCTTACCTCCAAACTGTCATATCTCGCGAACGGATTGACCAATCCGCATAATTTCTGTTGCATCTGAAAGTAGAAACTCGCCCGATTACAACGGTATGCGTACTTTTCCCCTAGGCCGTTCTAGTTACTCGTTTCGAGCATCAGAACTGCGAAAATTTTGAGTTTCTCAAGCGTTTCTTACCTCCAAACTGCCATATCTCGCGAACGGATTGATCAATCCGCAAAATTTCGGTTGCATTTGAAAGTAGAAACTCGCGCGATTACAACGGTATGCGCACTTTTCCCCTAGGCGGTTCTAGTTATTCGTTTCGAGCATCAGAACTGCGAAAATTTTGAGTTTCTCAAGCGTTTCTTACCTCCAAACTGCCATATCTCGCGAACGGATTGACCAATCCGCAAAATTTCTGTTGCATCTGAAAGTAGAAACTCGCCCGATTACAACGGTATGCGTACTTCTCCCCTAGGCCGTTCTAGTTACTCGTGTCGAGCATCAAAACTGCAAAAATTTTGAGTTTCTCAAGCGTTTCTTATCTCCAAACTGCCATATCTCGCGAACGGACCGACCAATCCGCAAAATTTCTGTTGCATCTGAAAGTAGAAACTCGCTCGATTACAACGGTATGCGCACTTTTCCCCTAGGCGGTTCTAGTTATTCGTTTCGAGCATCAGAACTGCGAAAATTTTGAGTTTATCAAGCGTTTCTTACTTCCAAACTGCCATATCTCGCGAACGGATTGACCAATCCGCAAAATTTCTGTTGCATCTGAAAGTAGAAACTCGCCCGATTACAACGGTATGCGTACTTTTCCCCTAGGCCGTTCTAGTTACTCGTTTCGAGCATCAGAACTGCCAAAATTTTGAGTTTCTCAAGCGTTTCTTACCTCCAAACTGCCATATCTCGCGAACGGATTGACCAATCCGCAAAATTTCTGTTGCATCTGAAAGTAGAAACTCGCCCGATTACAACGGTATGCGTACTTTTCCCCTAGGCCGTTCTAGTTACTCGTGTCGAGCATCAAAACTGCGAAAATTTTGAGTTTCTCAAGCGTTTCTTATCTCCAAACTGCCATATCTCGCGAACGGATCGACCAATCCGCAAAATTTCTGTTGCATCTGAAAGTAGAAACACGCCCGATTACAACGGTATGCGCACTTTTCCCCTAGGCGGTTCTAGTTATTCGTTTCGAGCATCAGAACTGCGAAAATTTTGAGTTTCTCAAGCGTTTCTTACCTCCAAACTGCCATATCTCGCGAACGGATTGACCAATCCGCAAAATTTCTGTTGCTCCTGAAAGTAGAAACTCGCCCGATTACAACGGTATGCGTACTTTTCCCCTAGGCCGTTCTAGTTACTCGTTTCGAGCATCAAAACTGCGAAAATTTTGAGTTTCTCAAGCGTTTCTTATCTCCAAACTGCCATATCTCGCGAACGGATCGACCAATCCGCAAAATTTCTGTTGCATCTGAAAGTAGAAACACGCCCGATTACAACGGTATGCGCACTTTTCCCCTAGGCGGTTCTAGTTATTCGTTTCGAGCATCAGAACTGCGAAAATTTTGAGTTTCTCAAGCGTTTCTTACCTCCAAACTGCCATATCTCGCGAACGGATTGACCAATCCGCAAAATTTCTGTTGCTCCTGAAAGTAGAAACTCGCCCGATTACAACGGTATGCGTACTTTTCCCCTAGGCCGTTCTAGTTACTCGTTTCGAGCATCAAAACTGCGAAAATTTTGAGTTTCTCAAGCGTTTCTTATCTCCAAACTGCCATATCTCGCGAACGGATTGATCAATCCGCAAAATTTCTGTTGCTCCTGAAAGTAGAAACTCGCCCGATTACAACGGTGTGCGCACTTTGCCCCTAGGCCGTTCTAGTTATTCGTTTCGAGCATCAGAACTGCCAAAATTTTGAGTTTCTCAAGCGTTTCTTACTTCCGAACTGCCACATCTCGCGAACGGATCGACCAATCCGCAAAATTTCTATTGCATCTGAAAGTAGAAACTCGCCCGATTACAACGGTATGCGCACTTTTCCCCTAGGCGGTTCTAGTTATTCGTTTCGAGCATCAGAACTGCGAAAATTTTGAGTTTATCAAGCGTTTCTTACCTCCAAACTGCCATATCTCGCGAACGGATTGACCAATCCGCAAAATTTCTGTCGCACCTGAAAGTAGAAACTCGCCCGATTACAACGGTAGGTGTAGTTTTCCCCTAGGCCGTTCTAGTTATTCGTTTCGAGCATCAGAACTGCGAAAATTTTGAGTTTCTCAAGCGTTTCTTACCTCCAAACTGCCATATCTCGCGAACGGATTGACCATTCCGCAAAATTTCTGTTGCATCTGAAAGTAGAAACTCGCCCGATTACAACGGTGTGCGCACTTTGCCCCTAGGCCGTTCTAGTTATTCGTTTCGAGCATCAGAACTGCCAAAATTTTGAGTTTCTCAAGCGTTTCTTACCTCCAAACTGCCATATCTCGCGAACGGATTGACCAATCCGCAAAATTTCTGTTGCATCTGAAAGTAGAAACTCGCCCGATTACAACGGTATGCGTACTTTTCCCCTAGGCCGTTCTAGTTACTCGTGTCGAGCATCAAAACTGCGAAAATTTTGAGTTTCTCAAGCGTTTCTTATCTCCAAACTGCCATATCTCGCGAACGGATCGACCAATCCGCAAAATTTCTGTTGCATCTGAAAGTAGAAACACGCCCGATTACAACGGTATGCGCACTTTTCCCCTAGGCGGTTCTAGTTATTCGTTGCGAGCATCAGAACTGCGAAAATTTTGAGTTTCTCAAGCGTTTCTTACCTCCAAACTGCCATATCTCGCGAACGGATTGACCAATCCGCAAAATTTCTGTTGCTCCTGAAAGTAGAAACTCGCCCGATTACAACGGTATGCGTACTTTTCCCCTAGGCCGTTCTAGTTACTCGTTTCGAGCATCAAAACTGCGAAAATTTTGAGTTTCTCAAGCGTTTCTTATCTCCAAACTGCCATATCTCGCGAACGGATCGACCAATCCGCAAAATTTCTGTTGCATCTGAAAGTAGAAACACGCCCGATTACAACGGTATGCGCACTTTTCCCCTAGGCGGTTCTGGTTATTCGTTTCGAGCATCAGAACTGCGAAAATTTTGAGTTTCTCAAGCGTTTCTTACCTCCAAACTGCCATATCTCGCGAACGGATTGACCAATCCGCAAAATTTCTGTTGCTCCTGAAAGTAGAAACTCGCCCGATTACAACGGTATGCGTACTTTTCGCCTAGGCCGTTCTAGTTACTCGTTTCGAGCATCAAAACTGCGAAAATTTTGAGTTTCTCAAGCGTTTCTTATCTCCAAACTGCCATATCTCGCGAACGGATTGATCAATCCGCAAAATTTCTGTGCCTTCTGAAAGTAGAAACTCGCCCGATTACAACAGTAGGTGTAGTTTTCCCCTAGGCCGTTCCAGTTATTCATTTCGAGCATCAGAACTGCGAAAATTTTGAGTTTCTCAAGCGTTTCTTACATCCGAACTGCCACATCTCGCGAACGGATCGACCAATCCGCAAAATTTCTATTGCATCTGAAAGTAGAAACTCGCCCGATTACAACGGTATGCGCACTTTTCCCCTAGGCCGCTCTAGTTATTCGTTTCGAGCATCAGAACTGCGAAAATTTTGAGTTTCTCGAGCGTTTCTTAATTCCAAACTGCCACATCTCGCGAACCGATCGACCAATCCGCAAAATTTCTGCTGCATCTGAAAGTAGAAACTCGCCCGATTACAACGGTATGTGTAGTTTTCCCCTAGGCCGTTCTTGTTATTCGTTTCGAGCATCAGAACTGCGAAAATCTTGAGTTTGTCAAGCGTTTCTTACCTCCAAACTGCCATATCTCGCGAACGGATGGACCAATCCGCAAAATTTCTGTTGCTTCTGAAAGTAGAAACTCGCCCGATTACAACGGTATGCGCACTTTTCCCCTAGGCCGTTCTAGTTATTCGTGTCGAGCATCAGAACTGCGAAAATTTTGAGTTTCAAAAGCGTTCCTTATATCCAAACTGCCATATCTCGCGAACGGATTGATCAATCCGCAAAATTTCTGTTGAATCTGAAAGTAGAAACTCGCCCGATTACAACGGTATGCGTACTTCTCCCCTTGGCCGTCCTAGTCATTCGTTTCGAGCATCAGAACTGCGAAAATTTTGAGTTTCTCAAGCGTTTCTTAATTCCAAACTGCCACATCTCGCGAACCGATCGACCAATCCGCAAAATTTCTGCTGCATCTGAAAGTAGAAACTCGCCCGATTACAACGGTATGTGTAGTTTTCCCCTAGGCCGTTCCAGTTATTGGTTTCGAGCATCAGAACTGCGAAAATTTTGAGTTTCTCAAGCGTTTCTTACATCCAAACTGCCATATCTCGCGAACGGATTGACCAATCCGCAAAATTTCTGTTGCATTTGAAAGTAGAAACTCGCCCGATTACAACGGTATGCGCACTTTTCCCCTAGGCTGTTCTAGTTATTCGTTTCGAGCATCAGAACTGCGAAAATTTTGAGTTTCTCAAGCGTTTCTTACCTCCAAACTGCCATATCTCGCGAACGGATTGACAAATCCCCAAAATTTCTGTTGCATCTGAAAGTAGAAACTCGCCCGATTACAACGGTAGGTGTAGTTTTCCCCTAGGCCGTTCTAGTTATTCGTTTCGAGCATCAGAACTGCGAAAATTTTGAGTTTCTCAAGCGTTTCTTACTTCCAAACTGCCACATCTCGCGAACGGATCGACCAATCCGCAAAACTTCTGTTGCATCTGAAAGTAGAAAATCGCCCGATTACAACGGTATTCGCACTTTGCCTCTAGGCCGTTCTAGTTATTCGTGTCGAGCATCAGAACTGCGAAAATTTTGAGTTTCTCAAGCGTTTCTTAATTCCAAACTGCCACATCTCGCGAACGGATTGACCAATCTGCAAAATTTTTGTTGCATTTGAAAGTAGAAACTCGCCCGATTACAACGGTATGCGCACTTTTCCCCTAGGCCGTTCTAGTTATTCGTTTCGAGCATCAGAACTGCGAAAATTTTGAGTTTCTCAAGCGTTTCTTACATCCAAACGGCCATATCTCGCGAACGGATAGACCAATTCGCATAATTTCCGTTGCATCTGAAAGTAGAAACTCGCCCGATTACAACGGTATGCGCACTTTTCCCCTAGGCCGTTCTAGTTATTCGTTTCGAGCATCAGAACTGCGAAAATTTTGAGTTTCTCAAGCGTTTCTTACCTCCAAACTGCCATATCTCGCGAACGGATTGACCAATCCGCAAAATTTCTGTTGCATCTGAATGTAGAAACTCGCCCGATTACAACGGTATGTGTAGTTCTCCCCTAGGCCGTTCTAGTTATTCGTTTCGAGCATCAGAACTGCGAAAATTTTGAGTTTCTCAAGCGTTTCTTAATTCCAAACTGCCACATCTCGCGAACGGATCGACCAATCCGCAAAATTTCTGTTGCATCTGAAAGTAGAAACTCGCCCGATTAAAACGGTATGCGCACTTTGCCTCTAGGCCGTTCTAGTTATTCGTGTCGAGCATCAGAACTGCGAAAATTTTGAGTTTCTCAAGCGTTTCTTAATTCCAAACTGCCACATCTCGCGAACGGATTGACCAATCTGCAAAATTTTTGTTGCATTTGAAAGTAGAAACTCGCCCGATTACAACGGTATGCGCACTTTTCCCCTAGGCCGTTCTAGTTATTCGTTTCGAGCATCAGAACTGCGAAAATTTTGAGTTTCTCAAGCGTTTCTAACATCCAAACAGCCATATCTCGCGAACGGATTGACCAATTCGCATAATTTCCGTTGCATCTGAAAGTAGAAACTCGCCCGATTACAACGGTATGCGCACTTTTCCCCTAGGCCGTTCTAGTTATTCGTTTCGAGCATCAGAACTGCGAAAATTTTGAGTTTCTCAAGCGTTTCTTAATTCCAAACTGCCACATCTCGCGAACGGATCGACCAATCCGCAAAATTTCTGTTGCATCTGAAAGTAGAAACTCGCCCGATTACAACGGTATGCGCACTTTTCCTCTAGGCCGTTCTAGTTATTCGTTTCGAGCATCAGAACTGCGAAAATTTTGAGTTTCTCAAGCGTTTCTTACATCCAAACGGCCATATCTCGCGAACGGATTGACCAATCCGCAAAATTTCAGTTGCATCTGAAAATAGAAACTCGCCCGATTACAACGGTATGCGCACTTTTCCCCTAGGCGGTTCTAGTTATTCGTTTCGAGCATCAGAACTGCGAAAATTTTGAGTTTCTCAAGCGTTTCTTACCTCCAAACTGCCATATCTCGCGAACGGATTGACCAATCCGCAAAATTTCTGTTGCATCTGAAAGTAGAAACTCGCCCGATTACAACGGTATGTGTAGTTTTCCCCTAGGCCGTTCTAGTTATTCGTTTCGAGCATCAGAACTGCGAAAATTTTGAGTTTCTCAAGCGTTTCTTACTTCCAAACTGCCACATCTCGCGAACGGATCGACCAATCCGCAAAATTTCTGTTGCATCTGAAAGTAGAAACTCGCCCGATTACAACGGTATGCGCACTTTGCCTCTAGGCCGTTCTAGTTATTCGTGTCGAGCATCAGAACTGCGAAAATTTTGAGTTTCTCAAGCGTTTCTTAATTCCAAACTGCCAGATCTCGCGAACGGATTGACCAATCTGCAAAATTTTTGTTGCATTTGAAAGTAGAAACTCGCCCGATTACAACGGTATGCGCACTTTTCCCCTAGGCCGTTCTAGTTATTCGTTTCGAGCATCAGAACTGCGAAAATTTTGAGTTTCTCAAGCGTTTCTTACATCCAAACAGCCATATCTCGCGAACGGATTGACCAATTCGCATAATTTCCGTTGCATCTGAAAGTAGAAACTCGCCCGATTACAACGGTATGCGCACTTTTCCCCTAGGCCGTTCTAGTTATTCGTTTCGAGCATCAGAACTGCGAAAATTTTGAGTTTCTCAAGCGTTTCTTAATTCCAAACTGCCACATCTCGCGAACGGATTGACCAATCCGCAAAATTTCTGTTGCATCTAAAAGTAGAAACTCGCCCGATTACAACGGTATGTGTAGTTTTCCCCTAGACCGTTCCAGTTATTCGTTTCGAGCATCAGAACTGCGAAAATTTTGAGTTTCAAAAGCGTTCCTTATATCCAAACTGCCATATCTCGCGAACGGATTGATCAATCCGCAAAATTTCTGTTGAATCTGAAAGTAGAAACTCGCCCGATTACAACGGTATGCGTACTTCTCCCCTTGGCCGTCCTAGTCATTCGTTTCGAGCATCAGAACTGCGAAAATTTTGAGTTTCTCAAGCGTTTCTTATCTCTAAACTGCCATATCTCGCGAACGGATCGACCAATCCGCAAAATTTCTGTTGCATCTGAAAGTAGAAACTCGCCCGATTACAACGGTATGCGCACTTTTCCTCTAGGCCGTTCTAGTTATTCGTTTCGAGCATCAGAACTGCGAAAATTTTGAGTTTCTCAAGCGTTTCTTACATCCAAACGGCCATATCTCGCGAACGGATTGACCAATCCGCAAAATTTCAGTTGCATCTGAAAATAGAAACTCGCCCGATTACAACGGTATGCGCACTTTTCCCCTAGGCGGTTCTAGTTATTCGTTTCGAGCATCAGAACTGCGAAAATTTTGAGTTTCTCAAGCGTTTCTTACCTCCAAACTGCCATATCTCGCGAACGGATTGACCAATCCGCAAAATTTCTGTTGCATCTGAAAGTAGAAACTCGCCCGATTACAACGGTATGTGTAGTTTTCCCCTAGGCCGTTCTAGTTATTCGTTTCGAGCATCAGAACTGCGAAAATTTTGAGTTTCTCAAGCGTTTCTTACTTCCAAACTGCCACATCTCGCGAACGGATCGACCAATCCGCAAAATTTCTGTTGCATCTGAAAGTAGAAACTCGCCCGATTACAACGGTATGCGCACTTTGCCTCTAGGCCGTTCTAGTTATTCGTGTCGAGCATCAGAACTGCGAAAATTTTGAGTTTCTCAAGCGTTTCTTAATTCCAAACTGCCAGATCTCGCGAACGGATTGACCAATCTGCAAAATTTTTGTTGCATTTGAAAGTAGAAACTCGCCCGATTACAACGGTATGCGCACTTTTCCCCTAGGCCGTTCTAGTTATTCGTTTCGAGCATCAGAACTGCGAAAATTTTGAGTTTCTCAAGCGTTTCTTACATCCAAACAGCCATATCTCGCGAACGGATTGACCAATTCGCATAATTTCCGTTGCATCTGAAAGTAGAAACTCGCCCGATTACAACGGTATGCGCACTTTTCCCCTAGGCCGTTCTAGTTATTCGTTTCGAGC
Organism: Ptiloglossa arizonensis; assembly: GCF_051014685.1. Classification (NCBI taxonomy): domain Eukaryota; kingdom Metazoa; phylum Arthropoda; class Insecta; order Hymenoptera; family Colletidae; genus Ptiloglossa; species Ptiloglossa arizonensis. The sequence continues at coordinate 318,311 of NW_027478789.1, read as the reverse complement.
ATCAGAACTGCGAAAATTTTGAGTTTCTCAAGCGTTTCTTAATTCCAAACTGCCACATCTCGCGAACGGATTGACCAATCCGCAAAATTTCTGTTGCATCTGAAAGTAGAAACTCGCCCGATTACAACGGTATGTGTAGTTTTCCCCTAGACCGTTCCAGTTATTCGTTTCGAGCATCAGAACTGCGAAAATTTTGAGTTTCAAAAAGCGTTCCTTATATCCAAACTGCCATATCTCGCGAACGGATTGATCAATCCGCAAAATTTCTGTTGAATCTGAAAGTAGAAACTCGCCCGATTACAACGGTATGCGTACTTCTCCCCTTGGCCGTCCTAGTCATTCGTTTCGAGCATCAGAACTGCGAAAATTTTGAGTTTCTCAAGCGTTTCTTATCTCTAAATTGCCATATCTCGCGAACGGATTGACCAATCCGCAAAATTTCTGTTGCATCTGAAAGTAGAAACTCGCCCGATTACAACGGTATGTGTAGTTTTCCCCTAGGCCGTTCTAGTTATTCGTTTCGAGCATCAGAACTGCGAAAATTTTGAGTTTCTCAAGCGTTTCTTAATTCCAAACTGCCACATCTCGCGAACGGATTGACCAATCCGCAAAATTTTTGTTGCATTTGAAAGTAGAAACTCGCCCGATTACAACGGTATGCGCACTTTTCCCCTAGGCCGCTCTAGTTATTCGTTTCGAGCATCAGAACTGCGAAAATTTTGAGTTTCTCAAGCGTTTCTTAATTCCAAACTGCCACATCTCGCGAACCGATCGACCAATCCGCAAAATTTCTGCTGCATCTGAAAGTAGAAACTCGCCCGATTACAACGGTATGTGTAGTTTTCCCCTAGGCCGTTCTTGTTATTCGTTTCGAGCATCAGAACTGCGAAAATCTTGAGTTTGTCAAGCGTTTCTTACCTCCAAACTGCCATATCTCGCGAACGGATGGACCAATCCGCAAAATTTCTGTTGCTTCTGAAAGTAGAAACTCGCCCGATTACAACGGTATGCGCACTTTTCCCCTAGGCCGTTCTAGTTATTCGTGTCGAGCATCAGAACTGCGAAAATTTTGAGTTTCAAAAGCGTTCCTTATATCCAAACTGCCATATCTCGCGAACGGATTGATCAATCCGCAAAATTTCTGTTGAATCTGAAAGTAGAAACTCGCCCGATTACAACGGTATGCGTACTTCTCCCCTTGGCCGTCCTAGTCATTCGTTTCGAGCATCAGAACTGCGAAAATTTTGAGTTTCTCAAGCGTTTCTTATCTCTAAACTGCCATATCTCGCGAACGGATTGACCAATCCGCAAAATTTCTGTTGCATCTGAAAGTAGAAACTCGCCCGATTACAACGGTATGTGTAGTTTTCCCCTAGGCCGTTCTAGTTATTCGTTTCGAGCATCAGAACTGCGAAAATTTTGAGTTTCTCAAGCGTTTCTTAATTCCAAACTGCCACATCTCGCGAACGGATTGACCAATCCGCAAAATTTTTGTTGCATTTGAAAGTAGAAACTCGCCCGATTACAAAGGTATGCGCACTTTTCCCCTAGGCCGCTCTAGTTATTCGTTTCGAGCATCAGAACTGCGAAAATTTTGAGTTTCTCAAGCGTTTCTTAATTCCAAACTGCCACATCTCGCGAACCGATCGACCAATCCGCAAAATTTCTGCTGCATCTGAAAGTAGAAACTCGCCCGATTACAACGGTATGTGTAGTTTTCCCCTAGGCCGTTCTAGTTATTCGTTTCGAGCATCAGAACAGCGAAAATTTTGAGTTTCTCAAGCGTTTCTTACCTCCAAACTGCCATATCTCGCGAACGGATTGACAAATCCGCAAAATTTCTGTTGCATTTGAATGTAGAAACTCGCCCGATAACAACGGTATGCGTACTTCTCCCCTAGGCCGTTCTAGTCATTCGTTTCGAGCATCAGAACTGCGAAAATTTTGAGTTTCTCAAGCGTTTCTTATCTCCAAACTGCCATATCTCGCGAACGGATTGATCAATCCGCAAAATTTCTGTTGCATCCGAAAGTAGAAACTCGCCCGATTACAACGATATGCGCACTTTTCCCCTAGGCCGTTCTAGTTATTCGTTTCGAGCATCAGAACTACCTAAATTTTGAGTTTCTCAAGCGTTTCCTACTTCCAAACTGCCACATCTCGCGAACGGATCGACCAATCCGCAAAATTTCTGTTGCATCTGAAAGTAGAAACTCGCCCGATTACAACGGTATGCGCACTTTGCCCCTAGGCCGTTCTAGTTATTCGTGTCGAGCATCAGAACTGCGAAAATTTTGAGTTTCTCAAGCGTTTCTTACTTCCAATCTGCCACATCTCGCGAACGGATTGACCAATCCGCAAAATTTCTGTTGCATCTGAAAGTAGAAACTCGCCCGATTACAACGGTATGCGCACTTTTCCCCTAGGCCGTTCTAGTTATTCGTGTCGAGCATCAGAACTGCGAAAATTTTGAGTTTCTCAAGCGTTTCTTACCTCCAAACTGCCATATCTCGCGAACGGATTGACCAATCCGCAAAATTTCTGTTACATCTGAAAGTAGAAACTCGCCCGATTACAACGGTATGCGTACTTCTCCCCTAGGCCGTTCTAGTCATTCGTTTCGAGCATCAGAACTGCGAAAATTTTGAGTTTCTCAAGCGTTTCTTACCTCCAAACTGCCATATCTCGCGAACGGATTGATCAATCCGCAAAATTTCTGTTGCATCCGAAAGTAGAAACTCGCCCGATTACAACGATATGCGCACTTTTCCCCTAGGCCGTTCTAGTTATTCGTTTCGAGCATCAGAACTGCCTAAATTTTGAGTTTCTCAAGCGTTTCCTACTTCCAAACTGCCATATCTCGCGAACGGATTGACCAATCCGCAAAATATCTGTTGCATCTGAAAGTAGAAACTCGCCCGATTACAACGGTATGCGCACTTTGCCCCTAGGCCGTTCCAGTTATTCGTGTCGAGCATCAGAACTCCGAAAATAATGAGTTTCTCAAGCGTTTCTTACCTCCAAACTGCCATATCTCGCGAACGGATAGACCAATCCGCAAAATTTCTGTTGCATCTGAAAGTAGAAACTCGCCCGATTACAACGATATGCGCACTTTTCCCCTAGGCCGTTCTAGTTTTTCGTTTCGAGCATCAGAACTGCCAAAATTTTGAGTTTTTCAAGCGTTTCTTACTTCCAAACTGCCACATCTCGCGAACGGATCGACCAATCCGCAAAATTTCTGTTGCATCTGAAAGTAGAAACTCGCCCGATTACAACGGTATGCGCACTTTGCCCCTAGGCCGTTCTAGTTATTCGTGTCGAGCATCAGAACTGCGAAAATTTTGAGTTTCTCAAGCGTTTCTTACCTCCAAACTGCCATATCTCGCGAAAGGATTGACCAATCCGCATAATTTCTGTTGCATCTGAAAGTAGAAACTCGTCCGATTACAACGGTATGCGTACTTCTCCCCTAGGCCGTTCTAGTCATTCGTGTCGAGCATCAGAACTGCGAAAATTTTGAGTTTCTCAAGCGTTTCTTACCTCCCAACTGCCATATCTCGCGAACGGATTGACCAATCCGCAAAATTTCTGTTGCATCTGAAAGTAGAAACTCGCCCGATTACAACGGTATGCGCACTTTTCCCCTAGGCCGTTCTAGTTATTCGTGTCGAGCATCAGAACTGCGAAATTTTGAGTTTCTCAAGCGTTTCTTAATTCCAAACTGCCACATCTCGCGAACGGATTGACCAATCCGCAAAATTTTTGTTGCATTTGAAAGTAGAAACTCGCCCGATTACAACGGTATGCGCACTTTTCCCCTAGGCCGTTCTAGTTATTCGTTTCGAGCATCAAAAATGCGAAAATTATGAGTTTCTCAAGCGTTAGTTACCTCCAAACTGCCATATATCGCGAACGGATTAACCAATCCGCAAAATTTCTGTTGCATCTGAAATTAGAAACTCGCCCGATTACAACGGTATGCGCACTTTTCCCCTAGGCCGTTCTTGTTATTCGTTTCGAGCATCAGAACTGCGAAAATCTTGAGTTTGTCAAGCGTTTCTTACCTCCAAACTGCCATATCTCGCGAACGGATGGACCAATCCGCAAAATTTCTGTTGCTTCTGAAAGTAGAAACTCGCCCGATTACAACGGTATGCGCACTTTTCCCCTAGGCCGTTCTAGTTATTCGTGTCGAGCATCAGAACTGCAAAAATTTGAGTTTCTCAAGCGTTTCTTACCTCCAAACTGCCATATCTCGCGAACGGATTGACCAGTCCGCAAAATTTCTGTTGCATCTGAAAGTAGAAACTCGCCCGATTACAACGGTATGCGCACTTTTCCCCTAGGCCGTTCTAGTTATTCGTGTCGAGCATCAGAACTGCGAAAATCTTGAGTTTCTCAAGCGTTTCTTACCTCCAAACTGCCATATCTCGCGAACGGATTGACCAATCCGCAAAATTTCTGTTGCATCTGAAAGTAGAAACTCGCCCGATTACAACGGTATGCGCACTTTTCCCCTAGGCCGTTCTAGTTATTCGTGTCGAGCATCAGAACTGCGAAAATTTTGAGTTTCTTAAGCGTTTCTTAATTCGAAACTGCCACATCTCGCGAACGGATTGACCAATCCGCAAAATTTTTGTTGCATTTGAAAGTAGAAACTCGCCCGATTACAACGGTATGCGCACTTTTCCCCTAGGCCGTCCTAGTTATTCGTTTCGAGCATCAGAACTGCGAAAATTTTGAGTTTCTCAAGGGTTTCTTACATCCAAACGGCCATATCTCGCGAACGGATCGACCAATCCGCATAATTTCTGTTGCATCTGAAGGTAGAAACTCGCCCGATTACAACGGTATGCGCAATTTTCCCCTAGGCCGTTCTAGTTATTCGTTTCGAGCATCAGAACTGCGAAAATTTTGAGTTTCTCAAGCGTTTCTTACATCCAAACGGCCATATCTCGCGAACGATTTGACCAATCCGCATAATTTCTGTTGTATCTGAAAGTAGAGACTCGCCCGATTACAACGGTATGCGCACTTTTCCCCTAGGCCGTCCTAGTTATTCGTTTCGAGCATCAGAACTGCGAAAATTTTGAGTTTCTCAAACGTTTCTTATCTCCAAACTGCCATATCTCGCGAACGGATTGATCAATCCGCAAAATTTCTGTTGCATCTGAAAGTAGAAACTCGCCCGATTACAACGGTATGCGCACTTTTCCCCTAGGCCGTTCTAGTTATTCGTGTCGAGCATCAGAACTGCGAAAATTTTGACTTTCTCAAGCGTTTCTTACCTCCAGACTGCCATATCTCGCGAACGGATTGACCAGTCCGCAAAATTTCTGTTGCATCTGAAAGTAGAAACTCGCCCGATTACAACGATATGTGTAGTTTTCCCCTAGGCCGTTCCAGTTATTCGTTTCGAGCATCAGAACTGCGAAAATTTTGAGTTTTTAAGCGTTTCTTACCTCCAAACTGCCATATCTCGCGAACGGATTGACCAATCCCCAAAATTTCTGTTGCATCTGACAGTAGAAACTCGCCCGATTACAACGGTAGGTGTAGTTTTCCCCTAGGTAGTTCTAGTTACTTGTTTCGAGCATCAAAACTGCGAAAATTTTGAGTTTCTCAAGCGTTTCTTATCTCCAAACTGCCATGTCACGCGAACGGATTGAGCAATCCGCAAAATTTCTGTGCCATCTGAAAGTAGAAACTCGCCCGATTGCAACGGTATGCGTACTTCTCCCCTAGGCCGTTCTAGTCATTCGTTTCGAGCATCAGAACTGCGAAAATTTTGAGTTTCTCAAGCGTTTCTTATCTCCAAACTGCCATATCTCGCGAACGGATTGACCAGTCCGCAAAATTTCTGTTGCATCTGAAAGTAGAAACTCGCCCGATTACAACGATATGTGTAGTTTTCCCCTAGGCCGTTCCAGTTATTCGTTTCGAGCATCAGAACTGCGAAAATTTTGAGTTTCTCAAGCGTTTCTTAATTCGAAACTGCCACATCTCGCGAACGGATTGACCAATCCGCAAAATTTTTGTTGCATTTGAAAGTAGAAACTCGCCCGATTACAACGGTATGCGCACTTTTCCCCTAGGCCGTTCTAGTTATTCGTGTCGAGCATCAGAACTGCGAAAATCTTGAGTTTCTCAAGCGTTTCTTACCTCCAAACTGCCATATCTCGCGAACGGATTGACCAGTCCGCAAAATTTCTGTTGCATCTGAAAGTAGAAACTCGCCCGATTACAACGATATGTGTAGTTTTCCCCTAGGCCGTTCCAGTTATTCGTTTCGAGCATCAGAACTGCGAAAATTTTGAGTTTCTCAAGCGTTTCTTACCTCCAAACTGCCATATCTCGCGAACGGATTGACCAATCCGCAAAATTTCTGTTGCATCTGACAGTAGAAACTCGCCCGATTACAACGGTAGGTGTAGTTTTCCCCTAGGAAGTTCTAGTTACTCGTTTCGAGCATCAAAACTGCGAAAACTTTGAGTTTCTCAAGCGTTTCTTATCTCCAAACTGCCATATGACGCGAACGGATTGAGCAATCCGCAAAATTTCTGTGCCATCTGAAAGTAGAAACTTGCCCGATTACAACGGTATGCGTACTTCTCCCCTAGGCCGTTCTAGTCATTCGTTTCGAGCATCAGAACTGCGAAGATTTTGAGTTTCTCAAGCGTTTCTTATCTCCAAACTGCCATATCTCGCGAACGGATTGATCAATCCGCAAAATTTCTGTTGCATCTGAAAGTAGAAACTCGCTCGATTACAACGGTATGCGCACTTTTCCCCTAGGCCGTTCTAGTTATTCGTGTCGAGCATCAGAACTGCGAAAATCTTGAGTTTCTCAAGCGTTTCTTACCTCCAAACTGCCATATCTCGCGAACGGATTGACCAATCCGCAAAATTACTGTTGCATCTGAAAGTAGAAACTCGCCCGATTACAACGGTATGCGCACTTTTCCCCTAGGCCGTTCTAGTTATTCGTGTCGAGCATTAGAACTGCGAAAATCTTGAGTTTCTCAAGCGTTTCTTACCTCCAAACTGCCATATCTCGCGAACGGATTGACCAATCCGCAAAATTTCTGTTGCATCTGAAAGTAGAAACTCGCCCGATTACAACGGTATGCGCACTTTTCCCCTAGGCCGTTCTAGTTATTCGTTTCGAGCATCAGAACTGCAAAAATTTGAGTTTCTCAAGCGTTTCTTACCTCCAAACTGCCATATCTCGCGAACGGATTGACCAGTCCGCAAAATTTCTGTTGCATCTGAAAGTAGAAACTCGCCCGATTACAACGATATGTGTAGTTTTCCCCTAGGCCGTTCCAGTTATTCGTTTCGAGCATCAGAACTGCGAAAATTTTGAGTTTCTCAAGCGTTTCTTACCTCCAAACTTCCATATCTCGGGAACGGATTGACCAATCCGCAAAATTTCTGTTGCATCTGACAGTAGAAACTCGCCCGATTACAACGGTAGGTGTAGTTTTCCCCTAGGAAGTTCTAGTTACTCGTTTCGAGCATCAAAACTGCGAAAACTTTGAGTTTCTCAAGCGTTTCTTATCTCCAAACTGCCATATCACGCGAACGGATTGAGCAATCCGCAAAATTTCTGTGCCATCTGAAAGTAGAAACTCGCCCGATTACAACGGTATGCGTACTTCTCCCCTAGGCCGTTCTAGTCATTCGTTTCGAGCATCAGAACTGCGAAAATTTTGAGTTTCTCAAGCGTTTCTTATCTCCAAACTGCCATATCTCGCGAACGGATTGATCAATCCGCAAAATTTCTGTTGCATCTGAAAGTAGAAACTCGCCCGATTACAACGGTATGCGCACTTTTCCCCTAGGCCGTTCTAGTTATTCGTGTCGAGCATCAGAACTGCGAAAATCTTGAGTTTCTCAAGCGTTTCTTACCTCCAAACTGCCATATCTCGCGAACGGATTGACCAATCCGCAAAATTACTGTTGCATCTGAAAGTAGAAACTCGCCCGATTACAACGGTATGCGCACTTTTCCCCTAGGCCGTTCTAGTTATTCGTGTCGAGCATCAGAACTGCGAAAATTTTGAGTTTCTTAAGCGTTTCTTAATTCGAAACTGCCACATCTCGCGAACGGATTGACCAATCCGCAAAATTTTTGTTGCATTTGAAAGTAGAAACTCGCCCGATTACAACGGTATGCGCACTCTTCCCCTAGGCCGTCCTAGTTATTCGTTTCGAGCATCAGAACTGCGAAAATTTTGAGTTTCTCAAGGGTTTCTTACATCCAAACGGCCATATCTCGCGAACGGATTGACCAATCCGCATAATTTCTGTTGCATCTGAAGGTAGAAACTCGCCCGATTACAACGGTATGCGCACTCTTCCCCTAGGCCGTCCTAGTTATTCGTTTCGAGCATCAGAACTGCGAAAATTTTGAGTTTCTCAAGGGTTTCTTACATCCAAACGGCCATATCTCGCGAACGATTTGACCAATCCGCATAATTTCTGTTGTATCTGAAAGTAGAGACTCGCCCGATTACAACGGTATGCGCACTTTGCCCCTAGGCCGTTCTAGTTATTCGTGTCGAGCATCAGAACTCCGAAAATTTTGAGTTTCTCAAGCGTTTCTTACCTCCAAGCTGCCATATCTCGCGAACGAATTGACCAATCCGCAAAATTTCTGTTGCATCTGAAAGTAGAAACTCTCCCGATTACAACGGTAGGTGTAGTTTTCGCCTAGGCCGTTCTAGTTATTCGTTTCGAGCATCAGAACTGCGAAAATTTTGAGTTTCTCAAACGTTTCTTATCTCCAAACTGCCATGTCACGCGAACGGATTGAGCAATCCGCAAAATTTCTGTGCCATCTGAAAGTAGAAACTCGCCCGATTGCAACGGTATGCGTACTTCTCCCCTAGGCCGTTCTATTTATTCGTTTCGAGCATCAGAACTGCGAAAATTTTGAGTTTCTCAAGCGTTTCTTACCTCCAAACTGCCATATCTCGCGAACGGATTGATCAATCCGCAAAATTTCTGTTGCATCTGAAAGTAGAATATCGCCCGATTACAACGATATGTGTAGTTTTCCCCTAGGCCGTTCCAGTTATTCGTTTCGAGCATCAGAACTGCGAAAATTTTGAGTTTTTAAGCGTTTCTTACCTCCAAACTGCCATATCTCGCGAACGGATTGACCAATCCCCAAAATTTCTGTTGCATCTGACAGTAGAAACTCGCCCGATTACAACGGTAGGTGTAGTTTTCCCCTAGGAAGTTCTAGTTACTTGTTTCGAGCATCAAAACTGCGAAAATTTTGAGTTTCTCAAGCGTTTCTTATCTCCAAACTGCCATGTCACGCGAACGGATTGAGCAATCCGCAAAATTTCTGTGCCATCTGAAAGTAGAAACTCGCCCGATTGCAACGGTATGCGTACTTCTCCCCTAGGCCGTTCTAGTCATTCGTTTCGAGCATCAGAACTGCGAAAATTTTGAGTTTCTCAAGCGTTCCTTATCTCCAAACTGCCATATCTCGCGAACGGATTGATCAATCCGCAAAATTTCTGTTGCATCTGAAAGTAGAAACTCGCCCGATTACAACGGTATGCGCACTTTTCCCCTAGGCCGTTCTATTTATTCGTTTCGAGCATCAGAACTGCGAAAATTTTGAGTTTCTCAAGCGTTTCTTACCTCCAAACTGCCATATCTCGCGAACGGATTGACCAATCCGCAAAATTTCTGTTGCATCTGAAAGTAGAAACTCTCCCGATTACAACGGTAGGTGTAGTTTTCCCCTAGGCCGTTCTAGTTATTAGTTTCGAGCATCAGAACTGCGAAAATATTGAGTTTCTCAAGCGTTTCTTACCTCCAAACTGCCATATCTCGCGAACGGATTGTCCAATCCGCAAAATTTCTGTTGCATCTGAAAGTAGAAACTCGCCCGATTACAACGGTATGCGCACTTTTCCCCGAGGCCGTTCTAGTTATTCGTGTCGAGCATCAGAACTGCGAAAATCTTGAGTTTCTCAAGCGTTTCTTACCTCCAAACTGCCATATCTCGCGAACGGATTGACCAATCCGCAAAATTTCTGTTGCATCTGAAAGTAGAAACTCGCCCGATTACAACGGTATGCGCACTTTTCCCCTAGGCCGTTCCAGTTATTCGTTTCGAGCATCAGAACTGCGAAAATTTTGAGTTTCTCAAGCGTTTCTTACCTCCAAACTGCCATATCTCGCGAATGGATTGACCAATCCGCATAATTTCTGTTGCATCTGAAAGTAGAAACTCGCCCGATTACAACGGTATGCGCACTTTGCCCCTAGGCCGTTCCAGTTATTCGTGTCGAGCATCAGAACTCCGAAAATATTGAGTTTCTCAAGCGTTTCTTACATCCAAACTGCCATATCTCGCGAACGGATTGACCAATCCGCATAATTTCTGTTGCATCTGAAAGTAGAAACTCGCCCGATTACAACGGTATGCGCACTTTGCCTCTAGGCCGTTCTAGTTATTCGTGTCGAGCATCAGAACTGCGAAAATTTTGAGTTTCTCAAGCGTTTCTTACCTCCAAACTGCCATATCTCGCGAACGGATTGACCAATCCGCATAATTTCTGTTGCATCTGAAAGTAGAAACTCGCCCGATTACAACGGTATGCGTACTTCTCCCCTACGCTGTTCTAGTCATTCGTTTCGAGCATCAGAACTGCGAAAATTTTGAGTTTCTCAAGCGTTTCTTATCTCCAAACTGCCATATCTCGCGAACGGATTCATCAATCCGCAAAATTTCTGTGCCATCAGAAAGTAGAAACTCGCCCGATTACAAACGGTAGGTGTAGTTTTCCCCTAGGCCGTTCCAGTTATTCGTTTCGAGCATCAGAACTACGAAAATTTTGAGTTTCTCAAGCGTTCCTTACATCCAAACTGCCATATCTCGCGAAAGAATTGACCAATCCGCATAATTTCTGTTGCATCTGAAAGTAGAAACTAGCCCGATTACAACGGATTGCGTACTTCTCCCCTAGGCCGTTCTAGTCATTCGTTTCGAGCATCAGAACTGCGAAAATTTTGAGTTTCTCAACCGTTTCTTACCTCCAAACTGCCATATCTCGCGAACGGATTCATCAATCCGCAAAATTTCTGTGCCATCAGAAAGTAGAAACTCGCCCGATTACAAACGGTAGGTGTAGTTTTCCCCTAGGCCGTTCCAGTTATTCGTTTCGAGCATCAGAACTGCGAAAATTTTGAGTTTCTCAAGCGTTTCTTACCTCCAAACTGCCATATCTCGCGAATGGATTGACCAATCCGCATAATTTCTGTTGCATCTGCAAGTAGAAACTCGCCCGATTACAACGGTGGGTGTAGTTTTCCCCTAGGCCGTTCTAGTTATTCGTTTCGAGCATCAGAACTGCGAAAATTTTGAGTTTCTCAAGCGTTTCTTACCTCCAAACTGCCATATCTCGCGAACGGATTGACCAATCCGCATAATTTCTGTTGCATCTGAAAGTAGAAACTCGCCCGATTAAAACGGTATGCGCACTTTTCCCCCAGGCCGTTCTAGTTATTCGTGTCGAGCATCAGAACTGCGAAAATTTTGAGTTTCTCAAGCGTTTCTTACCTCCAAACTGCCATATCTCGCGAATGGATTGACCAATCCGCATAATTTCTGTTGCATCTGAAAGTAGAAACTCGCCCGATTACAACGGTATGCGCACTTTGCCCCTAGGCCGTTCCAGTTATTCGTGTCGAGCATCAGAACTCCGAAAATATTGAGTTTCTCAAGCGTTTCTTACATCCAAACTGCCATATCTCGCGAACGGATTGACCAATCCGCATAATTTCTGTTGCATCTGAAAGTAGAAACTCGCCCGATTACAACGGTATGCGCACTTTGCCTCTAGGCCGTTCTAGTTATTCGTGTCGAGCATCAGAACTGCGAAAATTTTGAGTTTCTCAAGCGTTTCTTACCTCCAAACTGCCATATCTCGCGAACGGATTGACCAATCCGCATAATTTCTGTTGCATCTGAAAGTAGAAACTCGCCCGATTACAACGGTATGCGTACTTCTCCCCTACGCTGTTCTAGTCATTCGTTTCGAGCATCAGAACTGCGAAAATTTTGAGTTTCTCAAGCGTTTCTTATCTCCAAACTGCCATATCTCGCGAACGGATTCATCAATCCGCAAAATTTCTGTGCCATCAGAAAGTAGAAACTCGCCCGATTACAAACGGTAGGTGTAGTTTTCCCCTAGGCCGTTCCAGTTATTCGTTTCGAGCATCAGAACTACGAAAATTTTGAGTTTCTCAAGCGTTCCTTACATCCAAACTGCCATATCTCGCGAAAGAATTGACCAATCCGCATAATTTCTGTTGCATCTGAAAGTAGAAACTAGCCCGATTACAACGGATTGCGTACTTCTCCCCTAGGCCGTTCTAGTCATTCGTTTCGAGCATCAGAACTGCGAAAATTTTGAGTTTCTCAACCGTTTCTTACCTCCAAACTGCCATATCTCGCGAACGGATTCATCAATCCGCAAAATTTCTGTGCCATCAGAAAGTAGAAACTCGCCCGATTACAAACGGTAGGTGTAGTTTTCCCCTAGGCCGTTCCAGTTATTCGTTTCGAGCATCAGAACTGCGAAAATTTTGAGTTTCTCAAGCGTTTCTTACCTCCAAACTGCCATATCTCGCGAATGGATTGACCAATCCGCATAATTTCTGTTGCATCTGAAAGTAGAAACTCGCCCGATTACAACGGTGGGTGTAGTTTTCCCCTAGGCCGTTCTAGTTATTCGTTTCGAGCATCAGAACTGCGAAAATTTTGAGTTTCTCAAGCGTTTCTTACCTCCAAACTGCCATATCTCGCGAACGGATTGACCAATCCGCATAATTTCTGTTGCATCTGAAAGTAGAAACTCGCCCGATTACAACGGTATGCGTACTTCTCCCCTACGCCGTTCTAGTCATTCGTTTTGAGCATCAGAACTGCGAAAATTTTGAGTTTCTCAAGCGTTTCTTATCTCCAAACTGCTATATCTCGCGAACGGATTCATCAATCCGCAAAATTTCTGTGCCATCAGAAAGTAGAAACTCGCCCGATTACAAACGGTAGGTGTAGTTTTCCCCTAGGCCGTTCCAGTTATTCGTTTCGAGCATCAGAACTGCGAAAATTTTGAGTTTCTCAAGCGTTTCTTACCTCCAAACTGCCATATCTCGCGAAAGGATTGACCAATCCGCATAATTTCTGTTGCATCTGAAAGTATAAACTAGCCCGATTACAACGGTATGCGTACTTCTCCCCTAGGCCGTTCTAGTCATTCGTTTCGAGCATCAGAACTGCGAAAATTATGAGTTTCTCAAGCGTTTCTTACCTCCAAACTGCCACATCTCGCGAACGGATTCATCAATCCGCAAAATTTCTGTACCATCAGAAAGTAGAAACTTGCCCGATTACAAACGGTAGGTGTAGTTTTCCCCTAGGTCGTTCCAGTTATTCGTTTCGAGCATCAGAACTGCGAAAATTTTGAGTTTCTCAAGCGTTTCTTACCTCCAAACTGCCATATCTCGCGAACGGATTGACTAATCCGCAAAATTTCTGTTGCATCTGAAAGTAGAAACTCGCCCGATTACAACGGTATGCGTACTTCTCCCCTAGGCCGTTCTAGTCATTCGTTTCGAGCATCAGAACTGCGAAAATTATGAGTTTCTCAAGCGTTTCTTACCTCCAAACTGCCACATCTCGCGAACGGATTCATCAATCCGCAAAATTTCTGTACCATCAGAAAGTAGAAACTTGCCCGATTACAAACGGTAGGTGTAGTTTTCCCCTAGGCCGTTCCAGTTATTCATTTCGAGCATCAGAACTGCGAAAATTTTGAGTTTCTCAAGCGTTCCTTACATCCAAACTGCCATATCTCGCGAACGGATTCATCAATCCGCAAAATTTCTGTGCCATCAGAAAGTAGAAACTCGCCCGATTACAACGGATTGCGTACTTCTCCCCTAGGCCGTTCTAGTCATTCGTTTCGAGCATCAGAACTGCGAAAATTTTGAGTTTCTCAACCGTTTCTTACCTCCAAACTGCCATATCTCGCGAACGGATTCATCAATCCGCAAAATTTCTGTGCCATCAGAAAGTAGAAACTCGCCCGATTACAAACGGTAGGTGTAGTTTTCCCCTAGGCCGTTCCAGTTATTCGTTTCGAGCATCAGAACTGCGAAAATTTTGAGTTTCTCAAGCGTTTCTTACCTCCAAACTGCCATATCTCGCGAATGGATTGACCAATCCGCATAATTTCTGTTGCATCTGAAAGTAGAAACTCGCCCGATTACAACGGTGGGTGTAGTTTTCCCCTAGGCCGTTCTAGTTATTCGTTTCGAGCATCAGAACTGCGAAAATTTTGAGTTTCTCAAGCGTTTCTTACCTCCAAACTGCCATATCTCGCGAACGGATTGACCAATCCGCATAATTTCTGTTGCATCTGAAAGTAGAAACTCGCCCGATTACAACGGTATGCGTACTTCTCCCCTACGCCGTTCTAGTCATTCGTTTCGAGCATCAGAACTGCGAAAATTTTGAGTTTCTCAAGCGTTTCTTATCTCCAAACTGCTATATCTCGCGAACGGATTCATCAATCCGCAAAATTTCTGTACCATCAGAAAGTAGAAACTTGCCCGATTACAAACGGTAGGTGTAGTTTTCCCCTAGGTCGTTCCAGTTATTCGTTTCGAGCATCAGAACTGCGAAAATTTTGAGTTTCTCAAGCGTTTCTTACCTCCAAACTGCCATATCTCGCGAACGGATTGACTAATCCGCAAAATTTCTGTTGCATCTGAAAGTAGAAACTCGCCCGATTACAACGGTATGCGTACTTCTCCCCTAGGCCGTTCTAGTCATTCGTTTCGAGCATCAGAACTGCGAAAATTATGAGTTTCTCAAGCGTTTCTTACCTCCAAACTGCCACATCTCGCGAACGGATTCATCAATCCGCAAAATTTCTGTACCATCAGAAAGTAGAAACTTGCCCGATTACAAACGGTAGGTGTAGTTTTCCCCTAGGCCGTTCCAGTTATTCATTTCGAGCATCAGAACTGCGAAAATTTTGAGTTTCTCAAGCGTTCCTTATCTCCAAACTGCCATATCTCGCGAACGGATTCATCAATCCGCAAAATTTCTGTGCCATCAGAAAGTAGAAACTCGCCCGATTACAAACGGTAGGTGTAGTTTTCCCCTAGGCCGTTCCAGTTATTCGTTTCGAGCATCAGAACTGCGAAAATTTTGAGTTTCTCAAGCGTTTCTTACCTCCAAACTGCCATATCTCGCGAACGGATTGACCAATCCGCAAAATTTCTGTTGCATCTGAAAGTAGAAACTCGCCCGATTACAACGGTATGCGCACTTTGCCCCTAGGCCGTTCTAGTTATTCGTGTCGAGCATCAGAACTCCGAAAATTTTGAGTTTCTCAAGCGTTTCTTACCTCCAAACTGCCATATCTCGCGAACGGATTGACTAATCCGCAAAATTTCTGTTGCATCTGAAAGTAGAAACTCGCCCGATTACAACGGTATGCGTGCTTTTCCCCTAGGCCGTTCTAGTTACTCGTTTCGAGCATCAGAACTGCGAAAATTTTTAGTTTCTCAAGCGTTTCTTATATCCAAACTGCCATATCTCGCGAACGGATTCATCAATCCGCAAAATTTCTGTGCCATCTGAAAGTAGAAACTCGCCCGATTACAAACGGTAGGTGTAGTGTTCCCCTAGGCCGTTCCAGTTATTCGTTTCGAGCATCAGAACTGCGAAAATTTTGAGTTTCTCAAGCGTTTCTTACATCCAAACTGCCATATCTCGCGAACGGATTGACCAATCCGCATAATTTCTGTTGCATCTGAAAGTAGAAACTCGCCCGATTACAACGGTATGCGTACTTCTCCCCTACGCCGTTCTAGTCATTCGTTTCGAGCATCAGAACTGCGAAAATTTTGAGTTTCTCAAGCGTTTCTTATCTCCAAACTGCCATATCTCGCGAACGGATTGATCAATCCGCAAAATTTCTGTTGCATCTGAAAGTAGAAACTCGCCCGATTACAACGGTATGCGCACTTTTCCCCTAGGCGGTTCTAGTTATTCGTTTCGAGCATCAGAACTGCGAAAATTTTGAGTTTCTCAAGCGTTTCTTACCTCCAAACTGCTGTATCTCGCGAACGGATTCATCAATCCGCAAAATTTCTGTGCCATCAGAAAGTAGAAACTCGCCCGATTACAAACTGTAAGTGTAGTTTTCCCCTAGGCCGTTCCAGTTATTCGTTTCGAGCAACAGAACTGCGAAAATTTTGAGTTTCTCAAGCGTTTCTTACCTCCAAACTGCCATATCTCGCGAACGGATTGACCAATCCGCATAATTTCTGTTGCATCTGAAAGTAGAAACTCGCCCGATTACAACGGTGGGTGTAGTTTTCCCCTAGGCCGTTCTAGTTATTCGTTTCGAGCATCAGAACTGCGAAAATTTTGAGTTTCTCAAGCGTTTCTTACCTCCAAGCTGCCATATCTCGCGAACGGATTGACCAATCCGCATAATTTCTGTTGCATCTGAAAGTAGAAACTCGCCCGATTACAACGGTGGGTGTAGTTTTCCCCTAGGCCGTTCTAGTTATTCGTGTCGAGCATCAGAACTCCGAAAATTTTGAGTTTCTCAAGCGTTTCTTACCTCCAAACTGCCATATCTCGCGAACGGATTGACTAATCCGCAAAATTTCTGTTGCATCTGAAAGTAGAAACTCGCCCGATTACAACGGTATGCGTGCTTTTCCCCTAGGCCGTTCTAGTTACTCGTTTCGAGCATCAGAACTGCGAAAATTTTTAGTTTCTCAAGCGTTTCTTATATCCAAACTGCCATATCTCGCGAACGGATTCATCAATCCGCAAAATTTCTGTGCCATCTGAAAGTAGAAACTCGCCCGATTACAAACGGTAGGTGTAGTGTTCCCCTAGGCCGTTCCAGTTATTCGTTTCGAGCATCAGAACTGCGAAAATTTTGAGTTTCTCAAGCGTTTCTTACCTCCAAACTGCCATATCTCGCGAACGGATTGACCAATCCGCATAATTTCTGTTGCATCTGAAAGTAGAAACTCGCCCGATTACAACGGTATGCGTACTTCTCCCCTACGCCGTTCTAGTCATTCGTTTCGAGCATCAGAACTGCGAAAATTTTGAGTTTCTCAAGCGTTTCTTACCTCCAAACTGCCATATCTCGCGAACGGATTGATCAATCCGCAAAATTTCTGTGCCATCAGAAAGTAGAAACTCGCCCGATTACAAACTGTAAGTGTAGTTTTCCCCTAGGCCGTTCCAGTTATTCGTTTCGAGCAACAGAACTGCGAAAATTTTGAGTTTCTCAAGCGTTTCTTACCTCCAAACTGCCATATCTCGCGAACGGATTGACCAATCCGCATAATTTCTGTTGCATCTGAAAGTAGAAACTCGCCCGATTACAACGGTGGGTGTAGTTTTCCCCTAGGCCGTTCTAGTTATTCGTTTCGAGCATCAGAACTGCGAAAATTTTGAGTTTCTCAAGCGTTTCTTACCTCCAAGCTGCCATATCTCGCGAACGGATTGACCAATCCGCATAATTTCTGTTGCATCTGAAAGTAGAAACTCGCCCGATTACAACGGTGGGTGTAGTTTTCCCCTAGGCCGTTCTAGTTATTCGTGTCGAGCATCAGAACTCCGAAAATTTTGAGTTTCTCAAGCGTTTCTTACCTCCAAACTGCCATATCTCGCGAACGGATTGACTAATCCGCAAAATTTCTGTTGCATCTGAAAGTAGAAACTCGCCCGATTACAACGGTATGCGTGCTTTTCCCCTAGGCCGTTCTAGTTACTCGTTTCGAGCATCAGAACTGCGAAAATTTTTAGTTTCTCAAGCGTTTCTTATATCCAAACTGCCATATCTCGCGAACGGATTCATCAATCCGCAAAATTTCTGTGCCATCTGAAAGTAGAAACTCGCCCGATTACAAACGGTAGGTGTAGTGTTCCCCTAGGCCGTTCCAGTTATTCGTTTCGAGCATCAGAACTGCGAAAATTTTGAGTTTCTCAAGCGTTTCTTACCTCCAAACTGCCATATCTCGCGAACGGATTGACCAATCCGCATAATTTCTGTTGCATCTGAAAGTAGAAACTCGCCCGATTACAACGGTATGCGTACTTCTCCCCTACGCCGTTCTAGTCATTCGTTTCGAGCATCAGAACTGCGAAAATTTTGAGTTTCTCAAGCGTTTCTTATCTCCAAACTGCCATATCTCGCGAACGGATTGATCAATCCGCAAAATTTCTGTTGCAT